>NC_041401.2:79005371-79305371 GCF_900747795.2 Erpetoichthys calabaricus
ACGTGGGAGAATTGTAAAAGTGTTAAATTACGTAATAGGAATGGTGGCCTGAACAGGGGGCTCATTTATAAAATTGTACATAGAATTGAAATTGAAAATGTGTACACTAAAAAACTAGAAAATGCGTATAGCAAAAAAAAAAAAAGATTTACTGTATAAAAAAATGGCATATGCACATTTGTGCACAATTTACTCTTTATGAATCAGAATCATCTTGTACATGTGCGTACATAAATGCGCTGTGAACCCCACCTTGTTGCCACACCATACATGGACTATGCTAATGAACTTCACACACATGCAATAACACTACTACAGATCTTCATTGGCTGGTAGAGCCGCCTCCCACCTAATGGAGCGAGACCCCACTACCTGTATTCGAGGAGTCCTGCGGTGTGATCTGCATGGCATTATAGTCCTCCTCCTCTAGGCCCTGGTGGCGTGGAAAGGCATAAGGCACCAGAGTCTGAGTGGGTACCCATTATCAAATGGCGCATGGGACGACATGATTGCTGTTACAACGTATAGTGTAGGCCATGTCAAGCACTGAGGCTTCAGCCAGTTACCTCCAATAAGCCAGCCATCATGTACAGCACAATCAGCAAGTCGTCTTCCAATGCTGGTTTGCCTTAAAATAAATGAATCACCGGTTTACCCAGGCCACTGAGCCACAGTGCTTGTCGGTCTTAATCTTGGCATCACAGATGACTTGTGCATTAATGGAATGTAACTGCTTACGGCTGTCATTCTCACTAGATGTCTTTATTGCAATATGAGTCAATTGCCATCACTACATTAGGAAAATTGGACACTGCTATAGATGCATGCATGCATAACCGAGCCATATGGAAACAGAATGTTAGGCCTCATCAGTCTGTTCAAGGTTTCCAGTACAGCAGACATGACAGAGCTGAAGTTTGGCCGAGATATTCCTGACCTGTCGGCCTGCTTCCGAAAAGTCAAGTGTTGTTAAAACCCGGATATGAGTTGGTGTAGCCCGATTTCAAGCAGTCTGTCTTTCTAATGATGGTCCCATCTCAGCACATAGTTCCAAGAGAAAAGCTTTTGAAAGTCTAAATCCACTCATAAGCCAGTTGTCATCTCAGGAAAAAAATCCAACTGGTCCCTAAAAGCTCATTCCCTTCGCATATGAACATTTGTATAGTCTTCAGGCATGCCAAGCAGGCTATTTTGTGTCAAACCAGGCTATGAAAAAGCTGTAGGGGATGAGACTTATAGCTTTATGTACCGCTGGGTTTTTACTGTACTTTAGTTTCTAATCCTTAGAATTGACAAAAGGAAGGTTATATAAACTGACCAAAAACCACAAAAGTTGTTCAGTGCAAATACACAGCGTTGGCCCACTTGAAAGGGAACTAAAATAGAGTCTATATGTCATATGAGGTTTAATATGTTTATCACATCAACGTACATTATAATAATGACTTGGTGATAGGAATTATTGTGCCCAGGAATCACAATTTAGCTGGTTTGGATACATTTCCCTACTTGATAAATAGTGTTGTTGTTTCCCACTTTCTACAAGATTTGGTGTGTAGATGGGTCAGAGATGCCATAAATGTTTTCCCATCAAGTTTTCTTCTTTTTTATTACACTACCATGGCTGTTCGTTTGTCTGTCCAGGATTTGAAATCACCTGTAGCTCACAAACCGTTTCACCTATTGACCTGAAATTTGGTACACATATACTACGTGACGTCTACTGTCCGCTTTCGGGGTGATGATTTTTATTACTCTTTTTATTTTTATTTTATTTTATTGTAGAATCAACTCTCAGCAGCGGCCAGCAGGGCGGCCATGTGGCACATGCGTACTGGCGCCGTTCTCATTCTCTACCACCTTTGCGGTCACTTCTCCTACCTCTTCATATCTTAAATCATTCTTGAGGCAGATTGAAGACTTAAGTGCCAGCTTAAGTGAAAAATTAAGAAAAATGTACTAAGTAATTGCAACACAAAAACTAACTTAATCAGTTTTAATCCGAAAAGATGCTGACGGAAGAAGAGAAGCAGTGGGCCGCTAGAGTTGAGAAAAGAAGAGCTGCTCAGGAAGCAACAAGCGCATCAACCTCTGAGCAAATGAATGGTAAATGTACAGAGAAAGAGTCCGAAAACTAGGAATGCTCAAGTCAAGTGTATTCACTACACATTATCGTGCAGTGTGCCGTTACTGGTCTTTTATATTTTACAAAATTTGTGAGAATTGCTGCATACACACAATTCAAGTCTCTGTATATGCATACGCAAGTTTTATAAATCTGACCCCAGGAATTGACCCCTGATCCCTGGAGGTGTGCAGTACCTCTACAACCTACATTATCAAAATGAACTTAAAACTGAAGTAGGCTGTACTAAACACAGACATATTTTATACGTGATCTCTCCTACAAACCATTTTGCATGTTGATTAGCACATGCAAGTAAGAATTTCTCTGTACTCTGTTCATGTGACAACAGTGACCCCAAAAACCTGCATGTTTTTTGCATCACTTATTCGTCTTAAAGGTACTGTGGCATCTGCAAGTCTTGTCATCAATCCTTGTCACGTAAAGCTCCGACCTCCTCATCCACTAATTCTTTCATCACTTCTGAGGCAATAGAGGAAGGAAGATGCATGTAATTTGATGAACTCCGTCTAGAATGCTCATTTTTGTCTGGACGCTTCACCGATGACCATGGCTGGCGAAGTCATCTACTCCACTTTCAATTTTTCCCAGGCTGGAGTCAACACAGCTGCCAAACCTCCAGGTAAGACTTTAAAAGGTAAACTTTCAGAGGGTCCTCTTTTGGTTTTTCAAGCAGCAGAAAATGCACAATCAAGGAATGTAGGCTTTGGGTTTAGGGCTGTAAAAGGGAGAAGAGATATGTGGAAGTCTGCCAGTGTCACATTAAGGATGGCCTGTTTCAGTGTCCTGCTCTGTGACCTGTGTGATCTGAGCCAGGATAGAACCTGAAGATGTTAGAAGCCAAACTTTTCATCATCAACTGAGGCAGAAAATAGAAAAAAACCCACAAATGACAGGCAGGAAGTCAAAGCCACTATTTCACACAGAGCAGCTGAGGCACTGCCATTGTCACTTAACTTCCCCCTTTTTAATGAAAATAACTAAAAAAAAATGAAGACAAAGTAAATCAGTCATCACAGAGTTAGACTCAGGAGAGACTGGAGAACCTGCCTGCTGACTATTGCTGATTTTTTCAGGTTAGTGAAGCTTTTTGCTTTGCAGACTTCATTATGGTAATGCATATCATAATTTTTTTTGTTTTGTTTTGTTTTACCCAACCATAACTTAGATAATAGCCATGTCACATTATGTGACTTTTCCAGCAATTTACAGTTGTAGAGTTCATTTATATAATCTTAGCGAGTCAGAGGCAGTCGTGACGTGCTCCAGTGACTGCCAGTCACACACTGTGACATACCCCGTAACAAAGTCCAACTAGTCTTTGACTCGTTCTGACAAAATCAAACAGGTCTTATTTTGTCTTTAGGCACAGGGCAGTTTCTGTGCGGATGAGAGCCGATAACCAATGGATGCTAATCCAGAAGTATAATGCCTATAATGCAGTGACAAAAAATGAGGAATACTAGTGTGTTGGATGTAGCAAACAGAAGTTGGGCTTATCTGTCTGAAGTCTCATGCCTTATACACTACTACAAAATGGGAAAAAAAGAAAAAAGAGGCCTAAGAATGAGGCTGTACGCACCATACGTAGAAAGAATTCATGCAGCAATGGCTCCATCAGGCAGCATGCTATTAGCCGTCAGAGAATGAGGCCAACTCGTGATACTTTGGAAATGTGAAACTGCACTGGAAAGTTGTTGCAGGATTGCATAATTTGACATCCCCTTTGACTAGATGTTGTGTAATGTGACATTGGCTTTAATTAATGTTGAAAAAACAACTAGCAGCAGTCTGACTTTGGGTGGATTAGTTAAAATATATTAAATCTATCTCAAGGTGCCTCATTTGGAACTACAAGAAAGAAATATGCAGACACAGGAGTGTAAATGAATATTCATTACAGATAAGTGAATGGGATTAAACAGACATTATACTAGTAAAGTGTAGCATGTGCAGCAAGTCTGATAGAGACACCGTGCAGGAAACCCGCATCACAAGATAAAAGGCAAATCTGCGGCTGGCTAATAGAGTTTTCATTTACCTGAGTGGTATAACTGGTGGTTTTGATTCAAAGGGTCATAAACTTTCATGCCAGGGAGGACAGCTGCTAGGACAGGGAGAACAAGAAAATGGCATCACCAAGCTAGCTGCCAGATCCGCAGCTGGTTAAATGGCATTCTCTAGAAATGACAGCTCCGACTCCATCTGATTCCCACTGTTGGCATCTTAAAGATTAGCTAACTAAGAAAGCTTGATGGACTGGATAGTCTCCTGTTGTTTGTCAAATTTTGTATGTTCCTGTGTTTTGCTGAGAAGGGTTAATAGCTGAGAGGGGGCCATCATCGTATAACTGTGAATTTCCCATTGGGATTAATAAAGTATCTATCTATCTATCTATCTATCTATCTATCTATCTATCTATAACTCATATAACACTCACACACATAAGCAGATCAAGGTTCATTATGCTATCATAGGCCTTTCTCAACTCCTTTTATTACTCATAAATTAATTAAAGTACAATGCACATAGTCATCTTTGAATTAACAGGGTGTTTTTACACAAATAACAAACATATTCATTTTATATTGTATACATTGTTCCATCCAGAACTTTATAAGCATCATTGTTTACAGAAATAAAGAAATCAACAACAAATAGCAGGAAGGTAAAGTTAAACAAACCATACAATGGAAGCTAAATTTCAAAGCAGAAACGGCACGAGTATGTGTTGCCAAACTTGACAGCTTTTTAATTTATTGACACAAGAATTACTGATCAAGGTTTTAGAATTTTGAAAGCTACATGACATACCATTCTGTAGCTCACTGCAAGACAAGAACCCATCCTGGACATGATGCCGTGCCCTCTTGGAGTGTGGTGGTGGGGATTTAAATTCATGATGCTTGATCTGTGAGGAAGAAGGAGTAACCACTGTACGACCATGCTGCACAATACTGACTCTTAAATACAGAAGGCACACTGAGGTTTCACATTTCTATCATCCATATGTATTTTATTTCCTCAGAATTAAAATAATATGGAAGGTGGGTTAAGAGTTCTTCAAATAAGCAGAATGAGGTAGCTAGCCAATGCCATTAAGATGGGACATTCATTAAGAGGTGGTGCTCCACATCTCTCAGCTTTAAGAAGTGCAGCTACAACTCATAACCCTAAAATATCCAAACCAGTGAGATATTTGAATTGTTGTATGTGTCCACAGGGAGGCGCCCCAGAGCACTTAACACCAGACACAACTCAGCAGAACACAATTTCAGGTACTTTCCCAGATTTAAGACAGTCCAGCACAGTATAACACATAAATAAGCACCATCCACCTCCTTCCACTACTCCTCTGTAAGCATTTTTCAAGATGGTCTCCTATCCAAGTACTGGTCAGGCCCAAACATGCTTATCTTCAGATGGCCTGTGCATGTGGTATGGCTGCTTACTTTAAACTGCTACCACCCTGCTCAACCAGTACAGTGACATCATAGTGGCCTGGCATCCATGATATCATTGGAATATATCTTTGAAGCACATATACACAGTACATAATAATAAAAGAATATTTACATTTTACACATGAAAAATAATAAATAATAATTTAAAAACAACAAAAATGACAAGAAAAATTAAAATAAACATAAGCTAGGGAGTAACCCTTGGTTGTAACATAACAGTACTAGAATTGAGGGTGGTCTTTACTGGTCATTCAGGTTCACATGGGACTCAACACATGCAAAGAAAGAAGAAGATGTGAGGTAGAATTCAAATTGGTTGACAGGCTGTATTAGCATACCATATCACTGTGAGATTTTAAGAAAATATAGAAAATTCTTGGCAATTACCATTTTTCTCTCCTTACCTCCAAAAAACCTATTTAGGAAGGCTTTACAAAAGAAAACACTTTTGTACCATCTCTTTCACTTACACCTGTAGCTATAAACCATATTGTTCTACACACCATCCTACACGCTAATGTTCTGGTAAAAATATTAGAAAAATTAGAATCGAGGACTTGAAGATGAAGTGCAAAGTCAGGAAGCACACCAAGATCATAAATGAGGAATTCAACTCGATCTTTCATCAAACCAAAACAAAACCCAAAACTGCAGTCAAAATAACGCTGCCAAAGAATTAAATAAAAGAAAAAGAGAGTGCTAAGGATATCTGTCAGGTCGCTGTTATTACAAGGTTTAATTGACGGGAAGATGTGTTACAGGCAATTCATTTTACAATATTGATACCAAGCAAAAATACTTTTAATGTGCCAGTCCATTTCAGAGTTATGCAATGTTAACCAAGGACAACTTCATATTATTTGAGCTATCAGGGAAGGAATAACAAAAAAAAAAAAAAAAGAGATCTTCCACATGAAAAACCCTCAATGTCAATCTTAATTGGATGTGCAACGAATTCCAGTACACCTGAACCGATCGGGTTCCCATCCACTGACAAAATGCTGCATTTAATTTTAAGAGGGTATGTGCAACTGTTGTATAAAACCTGCAACTGTGCTGATAAAAGTTTCTGTAGCCCCCGAGTCAGTAAGTGCTTTATAGTTTTTACCTTCGATTTTTAAAGGCACATACAAACGATTTTTAAAATCCCAGAAAAACATAATATTTATTACGAAATATGCCATCAAAAGCAATTAAAAGATTAAACAGAACATAATCACATCAGCTAAATCCCTATACATACAGTATGTATTTAAACAGAGTTACAGCACATTGGTTGATTTATGTTGTTTTAAATGTGCTCTATTTATAAAATTGACTTGATTTGAAAGTAAACATATGTATAATTATATAGAGCAAAAAACATATGCAGTATGTCTGTGAAGCAATTTAAAGTCTAAATTACAGTGAATATTACTTAGTGATTTTTTTGAAAACTTGCTACAGTCCTCAGCACTAATTTCCAATATTCTAATGTGAATATTTAGTAGCATTTATACTTTGATTTTTACTGAGCTTTCTCAGGAATGCCTCTATACAACAATCCTGAAATAGGGACACTCCTGTCTGACTTCATTTGAAAACTTCAAATGAAGTGCAACATTCTGATGATAAGAACCAAAAATGAGCGCTGTGCATAAAATATGATGGCTGTCCCGTAGAGATCAGAAAAATGTGGCCTCTGTTTAAAAATGGCATCTTTCTAGATTCTGTGAAATATACATGGAGGGTGACTGACGTCAATGGGCTAAAGAAAGCTTTGTCAAAATTCAAGGTCATTTGTTGGGAAGTAATCTGATAATTTGCTTTAAAGATGTGAAAATAGCATTTAAAGTGATAAGAAGGTCAGAATGTTATAGATTGCTTAAATTGTTAAGTTTTTCCTTCTTAGTTTTTTTTTATTGCTTGAATTTTTGGTTATCATAAAATCAGCTAGTCTTAACCACATGAAACAGGAAATGTTAGTAAACAAGAGAATGTCTGCAGAAGACAAGCTTCCAAAGAAGGGACTTTCCACTGTTGATAGGCAGTCCAGCAAAATCATATCTTAAGAAGTGTCAAGTTCTACCAGTCATTTTCTGGACTTTTCAAATGCACAAAAAGGTCCTGGAACTGTTGGATACCTCATCTCATCATCTGAAACTTCTGGTGAGGGTTGCAGCAGCAAAAGGCCAAGCAGGTCAGTCCAGACTTCAATGATCCTAGCTCAGATTCCAGCTCTTCCTGGAAAATCTCTTCAAACTGCTGCCATGCTTGAGCTTTTGCTTCCCCAATCACTTTCACAGCAGTCCACTTAGCCTGTCGGTACCTTTCAACTGAGTCAAGAGATCCCAGAGAGAACTCTTCCCCGAAGACCACCTTCTTGCAAACTTTCCTCACCTCTAGTGTCCACCATCAGGTCTTGCCACCATGCGATGCCCTAACTTCCTTATGACCACATCTTTTAGCAGCTGCTTCCACAATTGAGATGTTGAATAAGGTTCATTTGGACTCATTGTCCCCGACTTCACTCTGCACATGTGATAAGTTTTCTTAGAGATAGGAGCTGAACTTATCATGAATAGAGGCCACAGTCAGATGTTCCCAGGACGCCCTAACTGCTCATCTAGACTTACTAGGTCTATCCGGCCTAAGCTACATCTCTGGTTTTTGAATCTCTAACTCACTACCAAGTGGTGATCAATCAACAGCTCTGCCCCTCTGCTCATCCGTGTGTCTAAGACACATGGCCCCATGTCGGATGACACAACTACAAAGTCTATCATCGACCTTGGGCACAAGGTGTTCTTGTACCAGGTACACTTCTGAGTCTCCCTCTGTCCAGACATGGTATTTATGATGGACAATCCATTACTAGCAAAGAAATCCAAGATCAACTCACTGGTTCAGATCCAGCAGGCAGTTCCTCCCAATCAAGCCTCTTCAGATATCTCCATTATTCCTGACATGAGCATTGAAGTCATTTTATAAAACTCAGTGAGTCAGTGAGGTGACCCTTTCAAGAACCTCACCCACCTTCTCAAAGAAGGCTGAATACCCCAAACAGCTTTTTGGTGCATATGCTCAAGCAACAGTCAGACTTTTCCTCTCTGTTACTTGTAGCAGCATTAAGGCAACCCACTCATCTAGTAGAGAAAACTGACATTGCACAGTCATCAGCCCAGGGCTTATGAGTATCCCCACACCCACCTGAAGTCTTTCATACAGTATATTGTAACTTCAGAGTAGCAGGGAGACCACCCCCACCCAAGACGTTTCGTTTCAGAACCTATACTATGTGTGGAGATTGTCATGACTGGGTAGTCCCAAAAGTATGAAAGCTCCAAAATACTTTCCAAGAAAGGGCCCTGAAAAATATAAAAAAATAAAAGGTTTATTTTAATCAAAAGGATCTTCAATACAGAGAGTTCCAGAAAGCTGAAATGAGTTGCATTAAAGGCAAGGCAATCACAGCAAACAAAGTCCCAATACAGAATCCAAAGACGTAGTCGAGAAACAGAGGACAGGTTTGAAGAGTCCAGAAAATCCACAAAAGCAGTAGCACAAGGCACAGTAAACACAAGGACACTCCACTCCCTAGTGCATTCGGAAAGAACTGCTAGGAACTATGGAAGGCCCTCCCATAAATAGGGGAGGAGGGTTGTTCCGGGCGGTGATTGGAAGGTGGCCTCACCCTTGGGAAACCACCCACAAAACACAATGGACATAGCCTAAGTCATCATCACTCACAACTGAACACAAAGAAAAATATACGTAATAAATAAAAGAAACATAAATACAAATGGTATAAAATTAGACATAATACACCAGAAACATGACTTTGAATTCCAGACAGGGGGGAAATGCTGGCTGAAACATAAGAAAGTGGATATCAATTAGGCACTTTTCCACCGCGGGAACTTTTCCTAGGAACCAGTGAGTTTTTTTGAAACTCAAAAACTTTTGTTGCATTCCCACTGCAAAAACTTGGACAATTTCTAATTACTGGTAGGTAGTTCCTGATATGTTTTGTAGCTCCTTCTCCTGAGTATGGACTTTAACCATTCATTTAACCAGGAGCTATTGTTGGTTGGGCCTTCAGTGATGAATCGTGATGATTGGTTGATCACAAGCACTGCCACCCTGTTACAAATCTGTTAGTAGTTTGGACTTTAGAGAATTATCGGAGTAAATCAAGTACAATACATCACATCACTCTTCATAGCCGCTCTCCTGGGGCCTCATGCATAACGCCGTGTGTAGAATTCGCACTATAACATAGCGTAAGCACAAAAGTTGAAATGTGCAGAAAAATCCAGATGCAGGAATCTGTGCGTTCGCCAACTTCCGCGTTCTTCCGCTACATAAATCCCATTCAGCGTGGAAATAAATGCATGTGCACGAGCCTGCTGTCCCGCCCCAACTCCTCCCAGAATTACGCCTCTTTGAATATGCAAATCAATATAAATAGCCCTTAAGCCCAGCGTTCTGTGAAAAGACAATGGCAAAAGTACAAGGAAGAATTGAAGAATTTCAGCGAATATCAAATGGAGGCAAAGAAAAACGTACTATTTGTTGGTTTAAACAGTTATATAAGAAACAAAAGGAGGTTGATTGAGTGACATAGCGTGTCGGAGAAACTCAAACGCTCAAGTTCACAAAGTCGCACAGTGCCCGAAAATAAAAAAGTTGTCACATATCAAAGTCGGCGTGAAAGGCGACTCGTAGCCCAACTTCTGAGTGTCATATAAAGCTTATTAGGGTACAGTGAAAAAAAAAATAAGGCACACAGTGTGAAAAAAGCACGAAATGTCAACTTTAATCTCGAAATTTCCACTTTAATCACGTAGTTTATTATTGTCATTAAAGTAGAACATCATAAACTTCATCTTAAAATTGTTTAATTTACTAGTTTCTCAAATCCCATCGTAACTAAAGTAGCACGTTAAATGCTTTGTTTTGTATTTGATCTTATATGTGCTCTATGTGCCTGAATCACTACGTGCTCTTCCTCCGACAGAACACAGAATCCTTTACGTTCGTAATATTACAGCTCTCTGAGTAATTAAAATACTGAGAAGTATACGTGATATAATTTTCATGATGATATGAGTTAAAGCATGTTATTAAACATGGGGACACGGTGGCGCAGTGATTGTTCATGTCCTACAGCAAGATGCTTGCTGTGCCGTGCGAGACCTTCGATGAATTGCTTCATTACAGAAGTACTGTCTTTTTCAAACGTACTAACCCCCAATTCCTGTCCTTACTTTTCTTTCTCCAAATACCCAATCGCCACACAATCAGCTCTGTAATAGATGTTAAGCCATCTGTAAGCTTAGAACGCAGATTCTTCAAAACTTTTAAGGAACATCAAAATATCTTCATAATGTTTAATTATTCTGTCCTTCCAGTGTCGTGCCAGCCACAGCATGAATACAGCGTGAGGCAGGAACAAACCGTGAACGAAGCACAAGCTCGCTAGCGCTGCGGCACCGTGTAGTTAAAGTTAAAGTTTTATCTGTATAATATAATCAACATATTTTGCTGCATTTCATCTTAAAAATGATATCGTCATCATATGTAAATACGCGTTGTATAAAGTGACTCAGGTTGTGCAATATTATAACCGTATCATAAGTACAATTACCTCACGGTAACTTGCAAGTACAAACAGATCCACAAGGAGCACTTGATGGACTGATTGAGTGCGTGTATAGTTCTTGGGATGAAACTGTTTGTGAAGCGTTGGTTGGATGAGAGCAGTTCAAATAGCAAATGGCTGAGGCAGCAAGTGCTTGATGCTGTATACTGATAATTCTCTTTCCGATCAGCTGCTGTAGATCTGTGATTCACACTCAGATACAGTAATATAAATACTCCGAGTGGTGCAGTGCGAGTAATATGGAAAAAGATGATCCACTGTGGCAACACCTAACGGGAGCAGCTGACAGAAAAAGAAGATGGTGCAGCGAGAGTAACAATGCTAAAGCAGTTATGGTATTTAGAATAGTTTGACCATTCTGTGGACCATTATATTGTTACAGGTTAATTACAATCAGATGCATTAAATTTTGCATTAAATCTTTGGAGTTTTCCTTTGTCAAAACGATCTTTCGTAAATAAACTGCACCAAAGAGAGTTAAGTGTCAACATCAGGCACCATGAATCTGACAATAAGCATGACGCCTATGATAATTTATCTTTATTTTTAACTTTATTAATAGGTTTCTGTTACCAGATTGCACACAACTCACTTTTTTCTGGTTGGCTGTGTGATTGAGCCCTGTAATGATCAGTACATGTGCTTCTTGCCTTACACCCAGTGCTGTTGTGATTATAATAACAACGCAGGTATTTTTATTTCAATAAGATACATATTTTTTTGAGTTGCTTGTTACTTTAAAAATTAATTGGACTACTTAAAGCATATTACTTTTAACACATCACTGGTTTTAAGATTGTGTTACTGAGTTTAGCACTGTACCTTCAGCTCACCAACACACATTTAGCGACTTCTGAAATATGGAGATAGATTATTTAAGCTAGGAGAAGGAATAATGCCTTTGTCTGGACATTTGCCTCTGGAAATGTATTTTGTGGACATTTCTTCTGGCGGCTGCTAAAAGTGTGTGTGAAGCAAATACATGTGCAGGCCAACAGAGTACAATAGTCACATACAGACTGCAAATTCCTTCACAGTAATCCCAGTTAAGGGTTTACATGACCACATAATCAGGTTATTTGCAGAGAAATCTACCTCTGTTAACCAGGTTTCTCTGAGGCCAATAGCCCAGCTTCTCTAACCACAATGTGGTTTACTTGGCATTTTAGGAACCAGGTTTCTGTGAATAAATGGGTTATTGAGGCGCTTGTAAACCCATCCAATGACTAATTAGTGGGCTGCTTATATTGTAAACTGCTTGCCATACATTTCGTGAATCTCTCGTGAGATGTTTGATATAGCACCACATATTTTTATAAAATCCATTGTTCCTTGAAGGATAAAAGTGCAGACCAGAACTATGAATCAGAAAGTGCTTCATACTTACTGTAAATCTAAATGACTTTGGGCTTGAGTGGCAGAAGCAGAAAGTTGAAAAAATGACATGATCTGTGAGTGAGTTATGGATGTTTATTTTTTCTACAGATAACTGTGAGGATGTCACCTATTCACAGGTGAACTTGAAGACCTCCACTATCAACCAAGATGGTACACCTGTGGCCCCTTCTAATGGTGAGACTCGTGTTGACCCCAACAACTGCTGTCTTGTCTAAGCATGCCTTGCGGCACTAATTATATACTGTATGGTCTCTTCCAGGGTTAAAAATCTCAGAAACAGAAAGCAAAGAACATCCATTCAGAAAGAAGATTTTGGTAATGCTCTGCCTTCTATTTTTGGGCACTGTGCTCACAGCTATTATTTGTAGTGAGTATTTAGCATTATTTCTTTTTTGGTTAAGGGTGCGGTGGAAAGGTGCCTTAGAGCAGGGGTGCCCACACTTTTTCGGCTTGAGAGCTACTTTTAAAATGACCAGGTCAAAATGATCTACCTACATTAAAAATGCTAATTATACATATACATTGGGACACGCAAACCCCTCCACCACGATAAGGTCCTAGGAGCTCTGTTGTCCGGGGCTTTATGCCCCTGGTAGGGCCACCCAAGGCAAACTGGTCCTAGGTGAGGGATGAGACAAAGAGCGGTTAAACAAACCTCCTATGAAGAAAAACAATTTTGGACGACGTTTTCCCTTGCCCGGACGCGGGTCACCGGGGCCCCACTCTGGAACCAGGCCTGGAGGTGGGGCTCGATGGCGAGCGCCTGGTGGCCGGGCCTGCACCCATGGGGCTCGGCCGGGCACAGCCCGAAGAGGCAACGTGGGTCCCCCTTCCCATGGGCTCACCACCTATGGGAGGGGCCAAGGAGGTCGGGTGCAGTGTGAGTTGGGTGGTGGCCGAAGGCGGGAACCTTGGCGGTCCGATCCTCGGCTACAGAAGCTGGCTCTTGGGACGTGGAATGTCACCTCTCTGAAGGGGAAGGAGCCTGAGCTAGTGCGCGAAGTTGAGAGGTTCCGGCTAGATATAGTCGGGCTCACCTCAACGCACAGTTTGGACTCTGGAACCAATCTCCTTGAGAGGGGCTGGACTCTGTACCACTCTGGAGTTGCCCCCGGTGAGAGGCGCCGAGCAGGTGTGGGTATACTTATTGCCCCCCAACTTGGAGCCTGTACATTGGGGTTTACCCCGGTGGACGAGAGGGTAGCCTCCCTTCGCCTTCGGGTGGGGGGACGGGTCCTAACTGTTGTTTGTGCGTATGCATCGAACAGCAGTTCGGAGTACCCACCCTTTTTGGAGTCCCTGGAGGGGGTGCTAGAGGGCATACCTTCTGGGGACTCCCTCATTCTGCTGGGAGACTTCAATGCTCATGTGGGCAATGACAGTGAGACCTGGAAGGGCGTGATTGGGAGGAATGGCCCCCCCGATCTGAACCCGAGCGGTGTTTTGTTATTGGACTTCTGTGCTTATCACGGATTGTCCATAACGAACACCATGTTTAAGCATAGGGGTGTTCATATGTGCACTTGGCACCAGGACACCCTAGGCCTCAGTTCGATGATCGACTTTGTGGTCGTGTCGTCGGACTTGCGGCCACATGTCTTGGACACTCGGGTGAAGAGAGGGGCGGAGCTGTCAACTGATCACCACCTGGTGGTGAGTTGGCTTCGATGGTGGGGGAGGATGCCGGTCAGGCCTGGTAGGCCCAAACGTGTTGTGAGGGTCTGCTGGGAACGTCTGGCAGAGCCCCCTGTCAGAAGTAGCTTCAACTCCCACCTCCGGCAGAACTTCGACCACATCCCGAGGGAGGTGGGGGACATTGAGTCCGAATGGGCCATGTTCCGTGCCTCTATTGTTGAGGCAGCTGACCGGAGCTGTGGCCGTAAGGTGGTCGGTGCCTGTCGTGGCGGCAATCCCCGAACCCGTTGGTGGACACCGGCGGTGAAGGATGTCGTCAAGCTGAAGAAGGAGTCCTACAGGACCCTTTTGTCCTGTGGGACCCTGGAGGCAGCTGATAGGTACCGGCAGGCCAAGCGGAATGCGGCTTTGGTGGTTGCTGAGGCAAAAACTCGGGCGTGGGAGGAGTTTGGGGAGGCCATGGAGAACAACTTTCGGACGGCTTCGAGGAGATTCTGGTCCACCATCCGGTGTCTCAGGAAGGGGAAGCAGTGCAGTGTCAACACTGTATATGGTGGGGATGGTGCGCTGCTGACCTCGACTCGGGATGTTGTGGGTCGGTGGGGGGAGTACTTCAAAGACCTCCTCAATCCCATTAACATGCCTTCCAATGAGGAAGCAGAGCCTGGGGACTCAGAGGTGGGCTCCCCCATCTCTGGGACTGAGGTCACCGAGGTGGTCAAAAAACTCCTTGGTGGCAGGGCCCCGGGGGTGGATGAGATACGCTCGGAGTTCCTCAAGGCTCTGGATGTTGTAGGACTGTCTTGGCTGACACGCCTCTGCAACATCGCATGGACATCAGGGACAGTGCCTCTGAATTGGCAGACCGGGGTGGTGGTCCCCCTCTTTAAGAAGGGGGATCGGAGGGTGTGTTCCAACTACAGAGGGATCACACTCCTCAGCCTCCCTGGAAAAGTCTATTCAGGGGTCCTGGAGAGGAGGGTCCGTCGGATAGTCGAGCCTCGGATTCAGGAGGAACAGTGTGGTTTTCGTCCTGGTCGCGGAACAGTGGACCAGCTCTATACCCTTAGCAGGGTCCTGGAGGGTGCATGGGAGTTTGCCCAACCAGTCTACATGTGTTTTGTGGACTTGGAAAAGGCATTCGACCGTGTCCCTCGGGGAATCCTGTGGGGGGTACTCCGAGAGTATGGGGTACCGGCCCCCCTGATAAGGGCTGTTCAGTCCCTGTACGATCGGTGCCAGAGCTTGGTCCGCATTGCCGGCAGTAAGTCAAACCCGTTTCCAGTGAGAGTTGGACTCCGCCAGGGGCTGCCCTTTGTCACCAATTCTGTTCATAACTTTTATGGACAGAATTTCTAGGCGCAGCCAGGGCGTTGAGGGGGTCCGGTTTGGTGGGCTCAGGATTGGGTCACTGCTTTTTGCAGATGATGTTGTCCTGTTTGCTTCATCAGGCCGTGATCTTCAGCTCTCTCTGGATCGGTTCGCAGCCGAGTGTGAAGCGGCTGGGATGAGAATCAGCACCTCCAAATCCGAGACCATGGTCCTCAGCCGGAAAAGGGTGGAGTGCCCTCTCAGGGTTGGTAGCGAGATCCTGCCCCAAGTGGAGGAGTTCAGGTATCTCGGGGTCTTGTTCACGAGTGAGGGAAGAATGGAGCGTGAGATCGACAGGCGGATCGGTGCGGCATCCGCAGTAATGCGGGCATTGCATCGGTCTGTTGTGGTGAAAAAGGAGCTGAGCCGCAAGGCGAAGCTCTCAATTTACCACTCGATCTATGTTCCTACCCTCACCTATGGTCATGAGCTATGGGTAGTGACCGAAAGAACAAGATCGCGAATACAAGCGGCTGAAATGAGTTTCCTCCGCAGGGTGTCTGGGCTTTCCCTTAAAGATAGGGTGAGAAGCTCAGTCATCCGGGAGGGGCTCAGAGTAGAGCCGCTGCTCCTCCGCATCGAGAGGAGTCAGATGAGGTGGCTCGGGCATCTGATCAGGATGCCTCCCTGGTGAGGTGTTCCGGGCACGTCTAACCGGGAGGAGGCCCCGGGGAAGACCCAGGACACGCTGGAGGAACTATGTCTCTCGACTGGCCTGGGAACGCCTTGGGATTCTCCCGGAAGAGCTAGAAGAAGTGGCTGGGGAGAGGGAAGTCTGGGCATCTCTGCTCAAGCTGCTGCCCTATTATATATATACTAGGGGGCTCCGCCCCCTGCTCGCTTCGCTCGCCAACCCCTGGTGTTGGGAATGACAAAGAGCGTGATGTATGAATGAGATATAGAATAGTGTGACGGTGTAGATGATGCAAATAGAAAGCACCCAATAAAGTGTGTGGCACAGTGTAAAGGTTTATTTGAAAATTTCTTTGTACACGCCGTTTAAGTGTAAAAGGTAATTCCAGCTCAGAACTTGTAAGGTCATTTAAGATGGTTATTGTTGTGATCAGAGTCAAGTTTGTCAGAGCTTAGAAAGAGTTGTGTCTTTCCAGGAAGTAATGGAATGACTTGGGTATTTATGTTTTCCACATTAATATTTTTTGGACATAATATAGTGCGTTGTGTTAAAAGGGGCATTTGGTCTAATGAGATTGCTGTTCCAAATCTCTCTGTAACTAAGTCGTCGCAGATAAAGGCTTGAGGAATTGTAATAATATGTGGGTGAAGTCCATCTGTATTGGTGAGTGTACCATCTCTCAGTTGTAATAAGCAATTGTTATGATCTGGTTCTGGACATCGTATCTTTTTTACTAACTGTATCTTTTGAAAGCAATGCCAATTGTCTGCGTATTTTAAGGTGCACTGAACAATAGCTGAGTGAATGGCATCTGGAAGAATAGCTAATCACTGTCTAAAATCTCCTCCTCATAAAAGTACCTTTCCTCCAAATCGAATATTATTATTCATAAACGTTTGTTCATGACATTGAACATTCATCAATAAACAACATTTTTTCAAGACGGATGTCACGTGCAGTGCCACCGTTAATGTTCATAGTGGATTCTGATTTGTAGGATCTAATGTAGTTGATAAAGATTTCACTTTCAGGTACATCGTCAGTTATAAGCCTCTGTAGATATTCAGTATATGAATGTAAAGAAGGCAGTCTAATTTGACCCTTTTGACAACAACGTGTAAATGTATAACTTGTATTGCCAGTTGTTTCTTCAGGGAAGTGAACTGAATGACAATGATTGCAAATGACATTCATTAATCCGAATGAATTTTCCTGGTGTATGTTTTGCTTGTGCCGTTTGAGAGGCGCGTTGTTGCATGTGTAGTATTTGGGACGTGTTGTTTTGGAGCTGTAATCGATTTGCCTGTGCTGTGTGAGAAGCCCGTTGTAGCCTTCGCTGCCATTAACGTATGTCTGAGACGGGAGGTGTTTCGTTTTGAATCCGTGCCTGTTGTGATGCAGCACTTTGATTGATAGTTTGCGTCATGTGGATCTAGGATGTAGATTTGTGCATATTAAATGAACTATTGTAGGATCTAATGCAGTTCATAAAGTTTTTACTTTTAGGTACATCGTTAGTTAGAAGCTTTAGTTGAGCTTTGCGTATTTGGAGTCGAGTCATTTTTTCTTTTAGAAATATGGATAAGTAATAAGGAGTATTGCACTCACTGTTAATATGGAGCCTTTTCTGCGGTTGAACGGTTAATAGTGCCTTATTGTAATGAGATCCACCTATGCTGCATAGCCGTCTATTTTGTTGTTTCTTTCGTGTTCGTGTGTTTGTTCCTGTTATCCTTTCCTTTTCGTTTTGTACTGCGTATTTTAAGGTGCACTGAACAATAGCTGAGTGCATGGCATCTGGAAGAATAGCTAATCACTGTCTAAAATCTCCTCCTCATAAAAGTACCTTTCCTTCAAATCGAATATTATTATTCATAAACGTTTGTAGAAGTTTATGAATGGTGTTGAGTAAGTGACTTCATGCCATTGAACATTCATCAATAAACAACATTTTTTCAAGACGTATGTCACGTGCAGTGCCACCGTTAATGTTCATAGTGGATACCGATTTGTAGGATCTAATGTAGTTGATAAAGATTTCACTTTCAGGTACATCGTCAGTTATAAGCCTCTGTAGATATTCAGTATATGAATGTAAAGAAGGCAGTCTAATTTGACCCTTTTGACAACAACGTGTAAATGTATAACTTGTATTGCCAGTTGTTTCTTCAGGGAAGTGAACTAAATGACAATGATTGCAAATGACATTCATTAATCCGAATGAATTTTACTGGTGTATGTTTTTCTTGTGCCGTTTGAGAGGCGCGTCGTTGCATGTGTGGTATTTGGGACGTGTTGTTTTGGAGCTGTAATCGATTTGCCTGTGCTGTGTGAGAAGCCCGTTGTAGCCTTCGCTGCCATTAACGTATGTCTGAGACGGGAGGTGTTTCGTTTTGAATCCGTGCCTGTTGCGATGCAGCACTTTGATTGATAGTTTGCGTCATGTGGATCTAGGATGTAGATTTGTGCATATTTGCGTTGTTGATTTGTTTCAGGGTGCACTGTTCCAATGCGATGCAGTATTTGTGCACATATGCGAAAGTAGTATGGGCCATTGCCTTTTGGTGGCCTGATATTTACTCCGGTATATGCAAAAGCAAATGAACTATTGTAGGATCTAATGCAGTTCATAAAGTTTTTACTTTTAGGTACATCGTTAGTTAGAAGCTTTAGTTGAGCTTTGCGTTTTTGGAGTCGAGACATTTTTTCTTTTAGAAATATGGATAAGTAATAAGGAGTATTGCACTCACTGCTAATATGGAGCCTTTTCTGCGGTTGAACGGTTAATAGTGCCTTATTGTAATGAGATCCACCTATGCTGCATAGCCGTCTATTTTGTTGTTTCTTTCGTTTTCGTGTGTTTGTTCCTGTTATCCTTTCCTTTTCGTTTTGTACCCGTGACCGTGTATTCATGACTTGTTTCTTTCTCAGCATGCTAAATATGGATAAGTAATAAGAAGGATCGCAGTCACTGTTAATATGTTTCTTTTTCTGCAGTTGAACGGTTAATAGTGCTTTATTGTAAGGAGATCCACCAATGCTGACACCTATGCTGTCTAGTGTGAAGGTGTTGATGTTCACTTTAGAATATGTGGCTTTGGGTGTCACTTCTTATGGATGTGTGTGTGTGTGTGTTGGGGGGGTTGAGGATTGTTGTCGCGCGAGCGTCTTCTTTCTTTTTGTGTTCCTGTGTCTTGTTGAATCCCCCTCTTTGTGTGTGTCCCGTCCCTTGCTTGTAGGGTCTGTGGGGTGGTTTTGTGTTCTTTTTTTTGTGTTCCATGGGCTTGTTGAACCCCCCTCTTGGTGTGTGTCCCGTCCGGTGCCTGTAGGGGGGGGTGCCTTGCTGTTGTGCGCGAGCCTCTTTTTTTTTTTTTTTTTTTTTTTTTTTGGGTCTAGTTTCGTGTGCAATGTGTTTCGTGCTTTGCTTGCGTTTGAATACTTTTTTATGTGCCGTTTCCTTTTTTCGGTGCTCTTTGCGCCTCATTTCTCAATTTTTCCTGTGCTCACTCCTTTTTTCTGTGGTCTTGTCCGCCTCTCGCAGCCCCTCATCCTTCTCTCTCGCCCTCTTCTATCCGCCTTTCTCGGCTCCTCAGCCGACCCTCACGGACTCTTTTTGCGCCTGCGCAGTACGTCTTTTTGCAGCTACGGCCCATTGCCGGATGTGCCTGCGTCCATCATCCGGTTTAGCATTCTCGGTTAGTAATATGGATATATATATACATACATATACACACATACATATATACATATATATATATATATATATATATATATATATATACATACATACATACTGTAGAAGAAAGATGTTCTCCTGAGCACCTCGTACTCTGTGTATTTGGTGACTAAAAACTTTCATTTCAGCAATGCTTGTAAGCCCGGTTACAAAGGCTATTGAACTGACAAAAATATATTGTGCAAGGGCTCAACAAAATCAGTTTCTATATGATTCAAACTGTTTTCTTGTTTAATTTCCTCAAAGTAAATGAGACAGGGTGAAGAAGTCACAAGGTCGCAGGGGGTACATGACATTTGTCTTTTGGCCAATATTGGAGACTGTAAGAAAATGCTTAGTTAGAGATATAAGAAAAAGCTTAGCTTTTATATATTGTTTTAAGGAACTAACCGTTGTTGTTGTTTTGCAGTACTTGTGTAATTGAAATCACAAGACAAAGCGCTATAAAAACTTTGGGATACCCTGGCCGGGGGGCAGATGAAGGGCGGTGTCCTAGGACTGCGCTTCTCTGTCATTTTACCTTTGCCTGGTGTGTTTGAATAAAAGATTTTTTACTAACTTTAATTATATCTCTCTGTCTTCAGTCACGAGAAACGACACCATAGAAAAAGTGTCCACAATACATACAGTACATACATATATACACATACTGTACATATATTATATTATATTGAATCACGTATCGTAAAGTAGTTTTTATTCCTGAGCTTTCAACTATGATCAAGAGGGGGGGTTTGTACAGTTTATTTACTATGTACATGTTCTTCTTAAGTTAGCATATGCTGGATTTATGTCCAAGTGTCTGTTGATGGCGTTTTCATTTGATAGCCAAGACACGGCCAACTCTGGCACTTTTAGTACTGGCCTTAAATTTTACTTTTACATTGTCCCAGTTGAATGTGTGTCCTGTTGATTTAGTATGTGCATAGATCAATGATAGTGCGTCCTTTCTTCTGATGGCGTTGCGATGTTCCTGTACACGTGTTGTGTCTTTTTGAAGTTTGTCCTATGTATACCGCTGAGCAAGAATATACATTATATTGCCTTTGATTCTTGTAAGTCTAAGCATTATCCTCTGATGAAGACCCCTGGCAGGGGTTGAAAGCTCAGGAATAAAAACTACTTTATGATACGTGATTCATTTTTTTCCCTTTGTAGATCTCCAGCTGCAAATATGCAAACCGTATCACAGACCTTCTCTTCCATGTATATATATATATATATATATATATATATATATATATATATATAGTAATATGAAAAAGTTTGGGAACCCCTCTTAATTCTTTGGATTTTTGTTTAGCATTGGCTGAGCTTTCAAAGTAGCAACTTCCTTTTAATATACAACATGCCTTATGGAAACAGTAGTATTTCAGCAGTGACATTAAGTTTATTGGATTAAAACAAAATATGCAATATGCATCATAACAAAATTAGACAGGTGCATAAATTTGGACACCCCAACAGAGATATTGCATCAATACTTAGTTGAGCCTTTTGCAAATATAACAGCCTCTAGACGGCTCCTGTAGCCTTTGATGAGTTTCTGGCTTCTGGGTAAATTGGCTCCCATGAAAAAAACAAGTATACAAAATAGCAACACAATAATATAACCAAAATTATAATTCAACAATTTTAAAACAAAAATAAAAATTACTATTGTTAAAAAAAATCAAACAAAACAAAACAAAAAGGGTTTTAACAAATTTGTAACAAGAGTATCCGCAGCAATACGACCCAAAAGAGGTCACTTAAACTTGTTCACATTTAATAATAGATAAAATACCTCTTGTATAGAAGATGAAAATAATTCAAATGGTGAACTAGAACAGTATAAAGTGTATAGATAATCAGATGAGTACCACAGGTGCCAGATTCTGACATTTCTGTCTACTCAGAATGAAAAGCAGTTCCATAAGGTGTAAAAACCTTCAATGTCAATGACCATAATATTAATATAATAATAATAATACATTTTATTTATATAGCGCCTTTCCCATGCTCAAGGTGCTAAATGACATGGGATATTCAGTTTCTATTATTCTAAAGTTGCCAGCCTGAGGGACTGTCATCAGTGTACTTGCCCAGAGCATCCAAGAGTTAATTCTATGTAGAATTCATAGAGGAAAAAAAAGAAAAGCACAACAAAACTGTACAGTAATTGTATTGCGTATAATTTGTCTGCGTATTGCCTGTGGTTCCTCCTGTCACTGGCTCTGCCAGACTCCAACTTTCAATTTCCATCCCTGTCCCATCAAATGTCTGCTCCCTAACTAATTTGTATGGTAACAGACACTAACAGGAGGGGCCATTTCAGAAAGACACCCCAGCCAAATCCTGATAACAATGATGTGTGACATGAAAATTTTCTGATCAGAGAGTCAAAGCCTACCATTGCACCGGCCCAAAAAGTCTAGCTGCATGGAGTTCAACTGCAGCCATGAGAAATAAGCAGACCAAAATAGAGAAAAATTACTCTGGTAGAGACACTGGTGCAGCGCAAAATGCATGGGCCCCAGATGGGGACTCCTCCCTAAAATAAGCACTTATACTGGAAGCCCAATTTAACATTCCCATATTTAGAATTTTCACACATTTAGCACTTTATTATTACTGTTCTTGGACATAAAAGCAGCCATTGTCTGAAGATGGCAACATTCACACTGCAACTAAAACTGACTCTTATCCTGATTTTTTTCCTGATAGTTTGCTTTCATTTTTGACTGCTAAGATTAATTTTGTGACTGATCCAAATCTGACCTAAGTACAGATGTCTATCCTGAAGACGCCCCACATGCACAAAATGAATAAAACTGTTCTGTCAGACAGATGCTGATTGCTGCGCTACTTCAAATTGTTTCAGTGCAGAACATCTGAAAATTTGTCAATTGGTAATTGCAAGGAAGAGAAGCAGGAAGCAAAAGATCAGAGCTGTTGGTTTGTATGCACTTATTACTGCTGGTGTTTTGCTCATAGAAAAAAGTGGCCCAAACAATTGGTGTAAAACTGATGGGACAGGTTTGGATGAAAAACTGTTGTTATGAGAGCAGTGTAAATCCCCTCGGGAAAATTTTGATTCCATTCCTTTTTTTTGCTGGTCACACTTCTCTAAACACATCAGATCTTTGTCACATATGACTGAAAAATGGGAAAGGAGCTGCAGTGTGAATGGAGTTTATTTCTGGCTTCAAAACAATGGCACACATGCAATACCCGTGCTTTTATGGAAAGAAAACTATTAATCATAAATAAAAAAAAATTTAAAAACACAATGAACCCAGACCTGTACTAATTGACTTCCGAGAAATTCTTGACAATTTCCTACATTTAATGCTTTTTTTTTGGTCATTAGTCCCTAGAAAAACGCTACCTGGGTGTTCTACCTTATTTCAAACTTCAAATGTTTTCTTGGATACCAAACTAAATTAATCCTGTGTTGTGCCTGGCTAGTTTGTTGCAATTTGGGGGAAAACTGCTATGGAGTTAAAGTATTAAATAATTTGAGAAGCCAATGTTATTTTTTTACCTATTTCTATTTAAACACTGAATATTGGTATTTCTTCCTGGGTCTTGAGTTGTCAAGTTGCTCTGCACATCTTTATTATTAGGCTCATGGCCATCTACAATGGGAAGAGGTGGGCATGGAGGACAAGGAGGAGCAGCATCTTCTGTCACGCTTGCCATGATGCTCGACTTGTGTGACGTACGGTAATCTCTGGTTATGACACTCAGTGGTGGCATTTCACCAGTTATGTCCTCCACTGATGATTTAAACATAGATGTTCTCTTAGGCCAGGTTTATACTTCACGCGACATGACGCACGCTCCAGCGGACACTCCTGCTACGCAAGTGTTTTACTGTTTATACTTACGCACGTACTTTACGTAAATCTGGAAGAATCCACCAGGTGGCAGTGCGTCATATCATCACGGTGAGGATAGGTTCGGCTTCGCTGTGTTGTGAATTGCCTGGAACAGCCATTAAATTCCGATGATACCTTACCGCAATATCTCTGAAAAGGATGAATAATGATTAAATCCATCAATCCAGAGATGTGCCCATTCCAGCTAGCATTGGGCAAGAAGCAGAAATAATCCCTGGACGGGGCATCAGCTCATCGCAAGGTGAATACAAGCACACACATACACTAGCATCATTTTAGTGTCACCAAATCTGCATATCTTTAGAAGGAAACCGGAGCACACTGTGAAAACCCAGCAGGAAAACATGTAAACTCCAGGCAGAGAATACCAGCGACGTGACTCCCTGTGAGACAGCAGTGCTACCACTCTGCCACCGTGTCACCCCCATGTGTGTAATTATTAACAGTATTCATTATTTAAATGAAATTAACAATTTATCTCTAAATTGTAACATACTTACTTATACTTCAAAGTATAAATCTAAGGAATGTAAATGTGTAGAGAGTTGGAATATCATACATTTAATGTGTTCTGTGTGGCGATCTATTGCTGTTTGCCGCTGCTGTCAGGTCAGGAGGAAGCCCCAGAAAAAAAAGACGGCACAGAAGACGGTATGTGAGACTTTTAAAATGTATCATGTCATTACAATCGGGAATATGCGACACTTGAATATAAAAGCACCACAAATGCATCTGTATGTCGGCATTTTGCTTCACCGCATCGAACCATTCATCAAACCTTATAGCGTACACCGATCCACATAGAGGCTTTCTATCACATGTAGATAGTAAACAGAGACTCTGACGTCACATTCCAACTTTTAGCACACTGCGCCCCCCGACTCTTTGCTGGTACTGCAACTCGTGCATGTGTTGCGTTAATTTCTGAGGACCTGCTCAGACGACGCATCAAATGAACGTGTGGCAGCCATGACGCGTGCGCGTACGCGTTCTGAGCGTGACGTATAAATAAGCCCTAAGGCAGAGTTTGGCAATGGATTGTTGTGCCAACTGCTTTCTTTGATAAACACTTAATTATTTTCTTATCTTGATGCAACTCATCGTTGTCTGCTCCCTAACTTTTGCCGATTTCAAGTACTACTGTGCCCACCCGTCAATCCATCTGTTGCCTGTAATGTCACACGATGTGACACAGCAGCAACTTACTGTTTTGTTTAATCTAAAGCACACACATACTTTTTTTGTGCTTCTAAAAATCATACATTTTGTGCTTGTGTTTGTGGAGGTCTGATGAAGGGGCCCTTTGGGTCTGAGGGTCCTCCTGCCTCACAGGGGCTACAGGAGCACTGGTTAGAGAAAGAGAGACAGAGAAAGAAAGATGTGATGTGTGTTATGTTACTAGATGTGATGTGTGTTATGTTACTAGATGTGATGTGTGTTATGTTACTGTTGTTTCAGTTTCCATTTGGATTTCCACAAAAGACACATTGTGCAAAATGGTGACAAAACTACAGGACTGTCAAAGTAAGTAACCACCTCAACCTTCTCACCATCCTGGGGCAGTTCAGAGTGTACAATAAAACGTTTATCATGTTATTCATAGTCTGATAGCAGTATACACAGTATTTTGCATTCCTGTGCTGACTTAATTTTTTTAAAATGTCAGGAGTGAGGTCAGCATCTAGTCTAGTAATAAACACACTTACTATTATTATTATTATAATTGTTTGGAAAAAAAAAAAAAAAAACAGCAACTCTTTCAGGTTTGGTTTCTGTCCTGCAACTGTTGACACCACAACAGGCTATAGCCTTCCACTGATTGTGTAATGGAAAATGCAGGTTTTAGAAAAGAGATGGATGGTTTAAAGATAAAAGAGAATATGAATGCAGCAATCTGAAGATGTTTTAAATCTTTAGAGAGAAATGACCAATTTAAAACAGAGAAGCAGATCAGATTAAGAGGTGTTTAGTAAGCACCTTTAGGAAAAACAGGTACAAAGCAAGGATGAAAGGGAAAGGATTTTGTATAACTAAGGGAGGAAAGATCAATCGCATTACTAAAGGGTTAGAGGAGAAACTTGCAGGGTCACAAAAGAGCAAGCTAGCTAGACACAAAGATCGGTTTCCTTCATTGATTGTTTTGCCAGTATAGAGCTTTAGCCACACTGACCTATCTGTATATGCTGACACTAAGTAGGTTTTTATGAATCCTTCAACCTAGTCTTCTTTCTGTCTCATTTTCCAAAGGTGAAGTGACTCTAAATAGCTCCTTATCCCACTGTTGGCTCATCTTGTCTACAAACCCGACACGAGTGCAGAACAATCTTTCCAATAATTGCCAAGCTGGCCCACAGAGATTTGATCATTTTGGCTGCGCACCAGGTAATGAAGGCTTTACTTCAGGGAAACACTACTGGGATGTGCATGTTGGAAACAGCAACCTGTGGAGAATAGGAGTCATCACGGAGTCTGCTGAGAGGAGAAAAGAATTCCTAATGACAAATAAGAAGGGATACTGGGTTATTAGAAACAACAACAACAATTACACTTTTTTTACAGATGATGAGAACGCGCTGAATCTAAGCTATCAGCCCAATAAGATCAGACTTTACCTTGACCATGAGAAAAAGCAACTGTCCCTATGCGCCATGGACAATAACTCTATAAATGCTTACATTTATACTTATAAAGACATCAATACGTCTGAGAAGTTGTATCCCATTATCTGCACTGGTGACACAAAAGAAATCACCATCAACCCTTCCTGCAAGACTTGAAGAGAAACTCTCCTGAATGTTGGTCTGTCTGCTGAACACGGGGACAACCTGTCCATCCCTCAAATTATACACCTCTAAAAGTTGTCTATATCATGCTGTGTATAATTTCATGATGGTGTATCTTGGTTTGTGTTTCATGTATTGTAGCCCCATTTCTAATAACTAACTCATTAAAAAGGCAGCGAGTGACACTGTTGATTCACCTCTCAGTTAAGTCCTAAAAGTGAAGATCCTGCTTTACAATTTGCAATCTATCAGCATCAAAGTCTTTCAAACCATTGTCATCAAAAAGGTTAAGCAACCTTAGCTTGTTCCTGTTTAAATACAAAGTAAACCAGGTGGTGGCTCAGAAATAAACTCCCATAACTCTATTCTTAATAACATTTGGCAGCTGAGTTCATTAGACTACCCTATCAACTTATCAATAAAGACAACACAAACTGTTGCATCTTACATGGTGAGAAGTTTACATTTATTATACACACTGGAAGCCGTTGTGGAAAAGAGGATGATGGCTGAATTGGATGCCATGATGAAAAGTCCCCTCCATGAGGTGCTCCCTTGGAGTGCTTTTAGCCACAGGCTCATTCCACCACAGTGTGCTAAGAAGCGCCTCTGAGGATCGTTTCTGCCCACTGCTGCCAGGCAATTCAATGTTTTGAACCAATGTACTCAATAAGTTTATTTTTATTTACTTATGTCATCTGTCATGGGAGTCTGTATTCTTGTATGTTATGTTTCTGCTGCTGTATGCATCTGAATATCGCTATGGGATTAACTAGGTTTACCTAATTTAATTTTAAGCAGGAAAGTGCAGTATTTAAATCTTATGACTAGAAGAGAGATCAAAGACAGAGTTAGTATGTACATTCTTTGCAGATGTAGCAAAGCTAATACTTAAATTCTGTAAGTTTAGAAATGCCAGTCCTGCAGTGCTGTTGGCAAATGTCCACCCACTTATTGGATTTCTGCTTTTTCTAAGTTTAGAGACACATTTCAACTATTAATGAACGAAACCGTAGGGAAAACATATAACTACAATATAACAGATTTATAACTACAGCTGTGCTCCATTACCATATAAGATTAAATCATTAGTATGTTTCCAAATGAGAGGCAACAAACAGGTATAATAACAAAAGAACATGACACGTCTGCCATATGTGACAACATACGTCTTTAACTTCTTGAAACCAGAAAAGGCATTTTTCCATCTTAAAAAATGACAATAAACAGGAAGTATCTAACTAACAACAGCACCAGTCAGTTAGGCATAATTTATTTTCTATGGTCAACTGTTTCAAAAGCTGCTCTTAAGCCTAAATGCTTAAATGAATGTGGGATTTCCTGTATTGGAAAATAGAAGAATATTTAATGTAAGAACCGAGGCTGCTTCTGAGCCATGATGGTCTCACTAGAGGACATTCTGATAAGTTTCTTCCAATTGTTAAAGTGCTCATCTCTATTCTTATTTTTGAACACCCTGATTGCTTTTAGTTCATTTTGTGAATTATCACTATTGTTTTATTTGTTATTACATATTTTTATTGCCATTTTTGCGATGTTTTGCAGTGCCAATTTGTTTGGGTATTTTTAAAAGATACGGCCCTTTATGTTTTTTTCATGGGCAGCGCAATTGTGTTGACAGCAGTGCCACGTATTACTATCTACATGGGCTGAAAGTGATGGTACATGTGACGTCATCACGGCACCACCTTAGAAGAGTGTAACACACGCACACACTTAAATCAGAACTTTAGATTAGTGGTGTAATGACGCTTGGTATCTTAACACTATAGCGAATCAAAAATAAATCTAAAAGAAATTATAAGTTTAGTTTTGTGTTTTTTTGGCTGAGAATTGAATACAATATTTTGGTTAAAAGCTTTAAAAATCAAAAGTGACCTTGTCATGATTTAATTTCTGTTTTAATTTTTTGCAGGCATTTTTTGTCTTCAAATAATCATTAAGCAATCGCTTTGGGAGTTTTTGAAGTCAAGGGATTAAGCAGTCACATTTATGTTTTTTGTTGATGTGTTTTTAAGATGTTTAAATTAGAATACATTCTCTGGCAGTGCCATTTTGTTTTTGATAGTGGCACCGCCATTTTGTGCCGTTGTTTTGTGCAGGTGCCAGCCTTTTGCTAGGCAGGACGACCAGATGTGTGATGCTATGATAGTATAAAGGTCGGCACTGAACACATTCTGGTTGTTCAAGTTTAGAGATTCTTCATTGAAACGTAGTGTGCAGCTTGTTATAATCATTGTTGGTCTACTAGTTATGACCCCTTGTCTTTGACAATGATTTTTGTCTTTCATTTGGGATTGGTTTATGTGAAAATCTCCTTGCTTTCAACCCATTTGCTATCTTCTTTTTACTCTCTCTGTATGATAGAGTCTGCCTTACATGAGATGAGTGGTAAGCAATCACACCTTCACAAGTCCATTTTTTGACAGAGCTTTGTAGTGCAGGCTCTTAGAACCAGAGCCAGTCATTCCAAGAGGCAGCAGAGGGGAGCCATTTATGAAAGATGAGCAGCATGTGGTCCAGACACTGGGGATTGCTGTTCTGGTAACTCAGGGGCACGTGCTCTGGAGGGAGATCTCTCCATGGCCTATAGCGCCACATGGACTTCAACTGGCTCTGCTTAGAACTTTTTTAGGGTTGTCAGGTAGGCACCTCCATTTCAGGTGTTTTGTTAATTTAAGCCCACAACACCTCTGGAGTGCTTGACAAAGAATTCCAGTGTTCTGAGTTAGCCCCTTTGGCACAGAGAGATCTCACTGAACGAGTTGTTCCAGTGTTCATTGCACTTCATCCACAGACAATTCAATGCTGACTCTGCTTGCTTGGTGATGTTAACCACAAGCTTGCTTGGGTTAAACCTCTAATGCCCAAATTAGAAAGGGCTCTCCATAATGACAGGCAGCCTGTTTCCAGTAGGAGATTTCTTGCCTGTCATCCCCTCTGTTGGCATTCTAGGATAAGTGCTTGTACTTCCCATGCTTTCTTTCATGGGCTTCCAAGATCCTCTCCTTCCACAGCATAGTCAGCTCAGGGGGCACCACCTGTTTTTCTGCACTAGACCTTAGAACTACATCTGGCCTGAGCACTGAGCTAGCAACCTCCCATGGGAATTTTACTGGTCTCTTGATATACACTCTCATCTCCCAGTCAGCAGCCAATGCCAGACATCCAGTGCTGGTTTATGTTCTGCAAGAGTGTTCTCCAGGTTTGACAAATCTGATGAAGCAGTGCCCTTTGGTTTTGGTATTATTTATCCTCTTCATCCATTCCTATTTAAAATTTTGCCAGGGACTCTCTTGTCACACATCTGATAAATCTGATGATACTGCACACAGTGACCTCTATATGCTGTCTCATCCTTCATATAAAATGTTGTCTGTTGTTCCACTTATTCATAAATGCTTTGTTTTTAGACGCAATACTTGCTCTCTAAACAGCACTTTAATGAGTGTGGTATACTAAATACTACAATTTCTCTGTAAAATTCTGGAGTTTCTTTTTCAGATTTTTACACAACCAGATGACTAAACTCTTTAATTAATGTAATTCATGAAAAATGAATGTCATTGATGCTGACATCTTGGACAGGGTAGGGACTACAACATTGACTGTTGTATTCAATAAAGGCTCAATGTCAGAAACCCTGGCTTTAGAGTGGTTTATACTTGCTCAGCTTGAATTTCTGACATTCCAGACAAAAAATTGATAAAGCACATTTTTTTCAGCATCAATATTTGATCTGCACAGAGTTAATAACCCATTCCAAAATGTATTTAGTCACCTAAATGGCAACAGTGCATTTTTTGCCATCTTAGAACCTCATCCCTGGGTAACCTAATGTAACCTTACAGTTTACAAATCCTGCCAACTGTAAATTACTTGGTAGAAAAGTCTGTAAGGTCAGCATGTGAGCTTGAGCGTAATATATGTAAGACTCAGAAAACATATGTTCTTCTGCAGATGCAAGAGGGCTGCAAGATGTCTAGTCTATACACTTTTCTGTCAATATTATGCTAGGCAAGCTTACAAGAATACCTGACAAATAACTGAGAATAAAGGTGAAGTTAAAATCGAAAAAGTAGCTGAAAACTGAGAAGTCAGCCATACTGTTACCAAGGCCATACTGCAAGACAAAAACCAAAGTCAAAAATTAGAGCAAAAAGAAATGTTTTTGAATTTAAAAACTCAGATAGGAAGTGAACTTTTCAAAGACCTTTCTAAATGCATTGCATTGTTGAGAAATGTCATGACCACTAAGGGCACAACCCTAACAACATGAGACATTTTCCCAGAAACGGGAGCACAGAAATGTGGTGAGTGTTGTCCGTAGCTGCTAGGACAAGGTTTCAAGGGTTGGGGTACCTGTAGGTAAATCCCATTTAATTCTGGAATGAAAAGGAAACAAAGCAAGCAGATAGCAATTGCCATGGACTAAGTGCACCTTCTTTGGCTGCAGAATGTGTATAAATTTAGCGTCTTCCCCAGAAGGGGTTGGGTTTCCAGAACTATCCTAGAAGAGAGGTCTGAGAGCTGGGGATGGAAAAGAAGAGGCAGTTAGCGGCAGGAGTGCTTATCTCGCAGAAGCTTTGTAGGTGTCCCTTAAATGCACATGTGTGATGGTATGAAGAAATGAAATGGCAGTGAAAACAGTCCAAAAAAATTAGAAATACTATTAACCCACCAATTGCAAAATTAATGGTAAATTCAGATTCTAAGGTATAAAAAAAAACCCAAAGTGAGTCCAAAACTTCATAAAAAGCTAAAGAAAAATTTAAATAAAGAACACATTCATAACAGTCAAAAATAATGTTCACTTGACACACTGGCTCCTACTGTGGAAAGGATGATGAAAGTCCACCATGCACAATTCCATTCATGTTCAGGCTGCGCCAGGTTAAAACCTGCAATCTACATAACCCTATATTTTATCACCGTCAGAAGATTCAAGAAAACCAGAAAACACTGTGAGGTCATTCAAACTGCACACAGAGCCTACTCCGACTGTGAAATAAATCAGTGTTCAATGGTTATTAAGAAGAAAAACTGAAAGGTGAAACACAAAAACTTATCAGATTCAGTTAAGGCTTTTTCCAAATCCAAATGGGCTCTTCATCACATGAATCTTCTTTCTACTACTGCTCTACTTTGGAAACACAAATTACTTTAAAAAAAACATTCCCTAATTTGATTTAGCAAGCAGCCTGGGGCAAAGTGCCAACCAAGCTGCATTGCCAACTAACATCCATGACTACACTCACGCATGACCAGAGACTTTGAGGATGTTGGACAAAGTGTTATATAACTTTTATGGAATGGTCACAGAGCATCAGCACTGTGGACTTTGCATTAGTGCCCTAAACTTAAGATAATATGATCTAAATCACCCTAACCATCAAAGGGCTACCCTTGCTGTAGTGCTGTTTCTATAATGGTGTCAGTTGTCCTCTTGGTAGGACCAACATTGTCATTTCGAGTAACAGGCTGGGTAGTATGTAGCAGGACTGCAAACACCTTTACCTCTTATTTGTAAAATATGTAGTGACTGAAAGGATTTCTTTATCATTATCTTTATAAAACATTATGTGTTTGTATCCAGTGCTCTGTCACGACACCCTTGCTAGACTCCTTCAGGCACTGCCATCTCACTTATCGTCATTAATTTACAAACAAGTGACACAAGTTATCTGCAAGTGAGTAGGCAGCAATCCAGGTGTAAGCTTTTGTTATCCCGAAATAGCAATCTGCTGAGTGAACTACAAGTTGCCAGTCATCTCTCTCTTGTGTGTAGATACTTTCGTCATATGATGTTCTGTAGACAGTTTCTGTTTCAAATAAAAGTTGCTAATTGCTCTGACAATTATGTAGGAATGTCAGTTCCTAAAAATGATAAAACTTCACTAGGCTAGGCAGATGCTCTGATGCACTTAATGAATGTAAAAACAAAATAATGAATCACAGTTAGTCATATTTTATTATGATACATGGGTCACCTTAACTACGGTGTATACAAATAGTTTACTATATTACTGAAACTAAAAAAGGCACCTGAACTACTCACTAGCGGCATTACCGTACGTATTCTCAAATTTGCTTAACCCAAATCAGGGATTTGGAGAACCAAACTCTATCCCAGCAACATTGGACACAAGGTCAGAACCAGCCGTGACCGTGTAGTTAGGATATAGCAGGGTGGATAATGGATGGATGGATATATCTCCTTGTTTACCATATTTCTCTCGTCCAATTATCTACTAACTAATCATTTAACCCGTTACAATAATGCGCTCTAGAACAGTAGTGCATAAACATTAGTAGGAACAGTCTATATTAAATGGCAAGGGACTTTGACCTCATTCTTTTTGTTGGTCATATTTTTCTTTCTTTCAGCCTTTCTTTTGTTGATGTTTACTTGCTGAGCTGACCGTTCTTCATGGGCTACCGCCATGTATTGTGTGTCTTTAATTTTCTGTGACAGTAACACTGTCTTGAACATCCGTAATATACCTTTAATTTTGTCTGGCGGTAATACAGGCGTGCGCGTCGGTAATATGCCTTTAATCTCCTCTGACAGTAATACTGGCTTGTATGTGGCTGTAATATGAGTCGATGTATTGTGTACCTTTAATTTCCTCTCGCAGTAATACCGGTTTGTATTTACATAAAAATGCCTGGAACTTTCTCTGACAGTAATATCGCGCATTGCACCGTGCCCCGCGCATGCGCACTTCACCAGAAGACACCCACACACATGGACACCTGGACGCACACAGGGATTTTATTAAAGAGGATGGTGTGTATATACAGATTCAAGTATGTCCTACATTTTGATCTCAGGGAGCAAGCGCCCCCTGCTGGAGACATCACTCCAATTTTAATTGACTGAGAAGACAATTGCATAGGAAAGACAAAGGTGTCACTGATGGTATGCTGCAGCAACATCTACTGGCATGCAGTGGCACTGCAAACTGCCTAGGATCAACCAATATTAATTCACCAATCATTAAAAAAGAAGATTATTTGTCATTTTGCTGGCAGCTTTTGGTGCTCCAGCATTTTCAAGCAGTTAAGATTACAGAGAGAGGTAGGGAGATGGACAAATAATACACAAAGTGAAAACAACTATAAAAGCAAAAGATCAGTAGCTTTTTATGCATAAACAGGAAGTTTGGCACAATAGTACACAGTGTTTTTATTCACAATAAGCAAAGAGTTACCACTCAAAAGTACAGTGCAGTCTCCTCATAAATACATAAATAACCCTTCATAAAAACAGTGTTCAGTAGAGCTTAAAAATCAAGCAATAAGGTTACAACTGAACAAATCACAAGCCTCAGATCATCCATCTAAATGCACATCCGCCTCTGCTCACCTTTACGGTCTTCTCAGCAGACAGAGGCATACTCCAAAGAGCACAGTAAACTGTTAACTGGCTCATGATCCTGCTGCCATACCTCAGGGCCCGTGGGATTGCCTGGAGTGGTTTGTCAATGCTGCTCCCCAACCCTACCCCATAAGCGACGTCTACTTGCTCCACCTGGTGCATCATCCGGGACTGAATCCCTCCTCTCTACAGCATGGCTCAGCCGTGATCCTGCCGCCCTTCCTTCCTTCCTTTCTTTCTTTTACTCTGTAACATCCAGCTTGCTCTCTTTTTTTCTCTCTTTCGTTGTCTGTTCTGTTCAGTTTCATTTTATACCACATTGAGTGTAGGTCAGCCAGTCCCCTCATCAACACCCCAGGCTACACTACCATGGGCACCTATACTCCCCACCTATTCTACCACAGGCTATGTTTTTAACTAAAATCTCCTCCTCTAACACGCCTCACTATAGGCACCTAAAATATGCAAAGATACAGAGTGTCCCAAAGGAAGCAGTACTTTTTTAAAAAACTGGTTCCAACTTTTAAGAAAAAATACAACAGAAGATGACACTTTGGGTGAAATTTCTATCATCTTGTGTGTTTAATTTTTAGCTCATGAAAAATAACAAAATTTTACATTCAACATGAGCTCAGCTGAATGGCCTGCTCTCATCAAAATTGTTTTGTTGCGATTTCTGGTCGCACTCTTACTGCAGTACCACAAAAAAATACTGAGCTGCAACAGAAGGGGGCACCAAAGAGAAGATTTCAATCTGCCATCAGCAAATAAAAAAATCTTTGCAGTTGGCCATAGAGAACACATTCATCAAACAAAACACACAACTTCTGTCCCGCAGTCGTGCAGGAGTTGTGACTGCAGTTTCATTTGCTTATTGCATATCGAGTACTCATTTAGTGCTCACCATTGACTGATGAAACTTTTAAACAGAGGCCAGTGTACTATAATCATAGTGCTAAATAGACAGATAGATAGATAACACTTTACTGATCCTTAAGTGGAAAATGTTTTGTTCCAACAGTGACATATAACACTAAAAAGTGCTATTAAATTCATGTTAGATCCACAACTATGCATAACACACAATTCACATTAATAAAATGACAAGTGTCCGTGTATTTGTGTGTCCATCTGGTTGCTCAGGTTAGGACAAAAAATTTAAAAATAGGCAAAACATTTATAAGTAGGGTAAACAAAATACAAACAACATTAGGGATCTACAAATAATAAAATAATAAAATAAAATCTACTGTTCGACGTTATATTCCAGCAGGGGCAATGTGGTAGAAACTTTCTTATACCTGCTTGGGCCATGTGAATGAGGTTTACAGCTGTAATGCTAATGACTGATACCTTTGCATGGTGGACATCGGATGACTAAAAGTTACAATAAACAGACGCGCATGTCAGATGGGCCTGACTAGAGTCACTAAACCAGGCCAATGTGGGAGCAACCACCGCAACATTTTCCCAGCAAATTATTCCCTTCAGATATAACAGTGGTTAGTTCAACAAGTGACACCAAGAGGAAATGGTGAAAACGGGCAACTTGATCTGAAAAGGGTAAGACCTCCACAAGGGAAAGGGAACAGGGGTTTATCATTATACAAGACCAAATGGACAACTGGTGCATGAAATAACAAAAGGTGGTCTACGTTATTTATTTAGATTCCAACACATCTTATACAGTTAGTACAGCTTTATAAATAACTATTGTCCATATGCTACTCTGTAGCTCATTTCGGTGAAGGCAGGAATTTTGGGAGTCTGCATTATATAGTATGGCAGCTGCAGGCAAAAAAAAAATGTTGCCTCTTAGCACACCATAATGTAATGATTCAGCAGTTGATGGTAGTTTGGAACAACACATCATGGAGAGATTGGCAGCACTGACCACTGTGGCCTCTAATTTTGCCCTCTTTTCTGCCACTGCTTCCATTGGGTGCCAGTAGATCCCTATCCTGTCCTATTCAGCCTGCCCTTGATGGCCTAAATAAATCTATAAACTACCAGAACTGACCTCAGGATGAGTGTGATAGCTGGACTATGGCCTATGTTGTTTCAAACAGGACCTTCACCCAGTGAGAAGTTTAACGGCCTAAATCAGGGGTCGCCAACTCCAGTCCTGGAGGACTGCCATGGCTGCTGGTTTTCATTCTAACCCTTTTCTTAATGAGCGACCTGTTTTTGCTGCTAATTAACTTCTTTTGAACTCATTTGAATTCACTGGCTTTTGAAGACTCAGGCCCCTTCAGTGTTTCTTTTTCCTTAATTAGCTGCCAATCAATAATAAGACACAAAATGAGCCAAAACAACTGGTGTCCATCACACAATATCTGAAAATAAAGAAAGGTGAAGGTCTCAGGAATGTCGATCTACTCAGGTCCACAAAACATTTTAAGAGTGCTCTTAGAAAAGAGAAAATCAACAGTTTCGTAAATGTCTGGTAATGCACCATGAGACCAGCAACAAGTCATAGAATTAAATAAAGGGTTTAATTAACGACAAGAATCTGCACCTCATTAAGCAGCTGGTTGGACTGAAATTGGTTGGAGTTTGAGGCCCTGACTTAGTTGATCTTCTCTTGGCTCCCTCACTTCACATTTCATTTCTCTTTGGGTGCCATTTAAGGAAAGAAATGAAGCAATTCAGAGGAACGAAAAAGAAATTCAGGGAAACAAATCTTGAAAAACAAGTCAATTAAAATGAATTCACAAGAAGTTCATTAGCAGCACAAACAGGGCACTCATTAAAAAGAATGAAAACCTGCAGCCACGGTGGTCCTCCAGGACCGGAGTTGGTGACCCCTGTCCTAAATGGTGTCCTGATTCTAAAGATTCCACCTTAGTGCAGGGATATCAAACTAAGCTCCTGGAGCGTCACAGTGGCTGCAGGTTTTTTTTCTCTGTCACAATAAAATATCTGAAAAGAAAAAAAAAATCAAGGTCTTCTCTGGTCCACAAAATGTTTGGATGGTGATGCCAGAAAAGGTAAAATCAGTTCTGGAAATAGTGTGGCAGAATGATATACTAACAAGCCATAGAAAAAATACAGGGTTCATGAACACCTAAATAGAAAACTAGGGTTGAGGTTGGGGAGCATGCACTGATACGGTGCGTTACTGCACCCACCACACGATGAACCACCTAAATTAGGACCCAAGTGCAGTCGTGCAATGGGTGACACCTCAGCACCACATTAGGTTGAATGGAACAGAACCGTGGGAGGTTTTGATACAGTGGCTGGAGTGCCAGTTCTACCACCAACCCCCAAGCTCTCCCTGTAATTTGAAGGACCTGCTTACAAGGCTGATGCAGCTTAACGTCATACCCAAGATGGAGCGAAAAATGGTGTCTCTCTAGGACTGTTTGTGACATTAGCTGGTCATCTATTGGCTTGCTTTGTATCTCTTTATTGCTAGGCTACTAATTAAGACAAAAAATAAGCAAGTTATCCATAATTAAGGCAAAAAATATGATACATTAGCAGCAGTAACTGGTTACTAATGAAGGAAATGGCAGGAACTCCACTCTGACACTCCAGGATTTGAATTTGACAGCCCTGCCTAATGTATCTAATAAGTTATTTTATCTCCATTTCACCAAACTATATTTTAAGTGTTCCAAAAGCTGTTAGCTTGCATTCCACTCCTTTTAATAAAGCCGTCCATCCCAGCTCCACGATATGCCTACTTCACCCTGCGTATAAGGACAGATTTCAGGTGTTTTGTCACACGAGTACAGCGAAGGAGGAATGTCTGAAAGTGCTGCTCACTGCGTAAAAGGAAGCTTTCAGTTTGTCATTTTGTGATTCTCGGCATTTTGGGTTTGCTTAAATAAATGCTAGTTTTGGTATTTTTGTCTGAGTGTTTTGTTGTTTGTGTGTTTAGTTTACATATCAGCAGAAGTGACTACAGCAGCGTCACTAGCTTCAGCCTTTATTAGGGGCTTAGCCCCCAGCCCAATAAAGTCATCACCTAATCGTAATAGTCGAATGCAAAAGCAGGGGAGGTCCCCCATGGAGTTTTCACACTGTTGACAGTTAGAAGGGGGTCCCATGAAGTTTGCATGTAATCAACAAGCGCTGAGAGATTATAAATGGAAGGAGCAAGGTCTGGGCTCTGGAAATGGGGGCTAATGTCCATTAGAAGATAAGGGGGCTAAACACTTGAGATTACAGGCTGAAGCACCTGGAAGATCCCCCACACAATGCCACTTAGGTGACATCAGGGTCCTGGGGGTCCTCCATTTCACCCTCCCCCGAGACCCCAAATGGTAAAATACATTACAGTTACTTCAATTATTTTAAGTCTACATTAATAAGATCAATAGACTAGAATTTGATAAACAGAAATCACTTATTTTTATATTTGTGAAAAACCAATTATATAAACAAAACTACATAATTAATACAAGTTTGTACAAAAAAATAGAAAAACGATATATTTTTTTTAATCTAAATAAGTAAAAAAGGAAATAAAATGCAAAATAAGTGTATGGTATGGCAATAAAATAAATAGAAATAAATAAAATAAATACAAATTGCCCATTGTAAAAATAAATCAAAAAGTTAATATAATAGATACAAAAAAATGTCTTGTAAAGATATTAGTGTAACTTTCAAAATCACAGTTTGTGGGCTTTAGCAACAGCAGCCACCGTGTCCACCAGGCCCAAAAACCCTCAAACACTGCGCCCTGTTGAAATTAGAGCTAAGGCTGAAAGTCTCTGCTGGCACATGGAAGATGTCAAGTAAGAATTGATCAGTTTTAAAAATGGAAAACTTCTCTCATTAGAGGTAACAGTGACATGAAGAGTCAGGAGGAGACGCAGAACAATACTTAACTGGTGGACTGATATTGTTGGTTTTCATTTAGGTTCATTAGTTTCTACTTTGTTTTGATGTATTTTAATAAATCCATATCCTTATATGTGACAGTTCTGTATTTATTGAGTATTATAATCTATTCTTGTATTTTGCCCTGAGAGTTGTTGTGGTGCTCTGTGCCCGCACTCGGTGAGGAGTGCTATTGCTGTGCAAGAACAATGCAGTCTGAATTGCCCTTCCCAAGATTTTTAAAATACAAAATTAAACATATATTTGTTTTTTTTTTCCAATATTTTGCTTCCAGACATGTAAATTCTCTTCATGATTTATGCAAATAGAGCCGATAATATTTAACATTACTGAAAAAGTAACGTTCATCACAAATACTCTTGCGCTCTAGCACGAACACTGGAGCTCCCTCTGGGGTGTTTTCAACTGGGTTGTTGTAGTGTGTTGATGCCACGCTTCAAGGTGGGTTTCCACAGATTTGTCATTTTAAATCTAAGCATCTTACTGCACATTGTACCGTACGTATAAGCTGAATGTGACAAAATTTGATTTGACTGGACTGGATTTGATTTGCAATGAGCAGAAAACGATATCCTCGGGGGGGCCACACACAATTGCCTGCCTTGCCTGTCCTGTGGCTATGCCACTGCAGAAACCGAGGTCTCCACAGCTTTCAAGGCTTTTCACATTTCCCCAAATCCACTAGCACCTTGCTGTTCACGTTTTACCCACCATCAGTTACGTGCCACTGCTATTGTTATAACTGCCTGCTATCATCGTCATCCTTGCTGGCACCACATCCACTGCCGTCGCCTCTCTGAAATATTACCACTGTATCACTCTCACACTTTATTTGATAGGGCATCTCTACAGACAATTGCAGATGGCAATGCTTTTCTACCATGTCCAATTGTTAATAAATTAAAAAAGGCACAGTCATTTTAGGCTTGAGGAATTGTAATAATATCTGGGTGAAGTCTATCTGTATTGGTGAGTGTACCATCTCCCAGTTGTAATAACCAATTGTTATAATCTGGATCTGGACATCGCATGTTTTGTACTAACTGTATCTTTTGAAAGCAATGCCAATTGTCTGCGGATTTTAAGGTGCACTGAACAATAGCTGAGCGCATGGCATGTGGAACAATAGCTAAGCACTGTCTAAAATCTCCTCCTAATAAAAGAACCTTTCCTCCAAAGGGAATATTATTATTCATCAACGTTTGTAGAAGTTTATGAATGGTGTTGAGTAAGTGACTGGATGCCATTGTACATTCATCAATAATGAACTGTTTTGCAAGACGGATGTCACGTGCAGTGCTACTGTTCATGTGCATAGTGGATACCGATTTGTAGGATCTAATGCAGTTCATAAAGTTTTTACTTTCAGGTACTGCGTTAGTTAGAAGCTTCTGTAGATATTCAGGATATGAATGTAAAGGAGGCAGTCTACTTGTATTGCCAGTTGTTTCTTCAGGGAAGTTAAGTGAATGACAATGATTACAAATGACATTCATTAATCCCAATGAATTTTCCTGAATAGTGGACTCATTATTGAACGCGTTGTCAGCTAACTGGCGCAAGTGTTTAGCAGGTGTCCGTCGTTGATGTCCGTGATGTGTATGTTTTGCTTGTGCCGTTTGAGAGGTGCGTTGTTGTATGTCCAGTATTTGGGACGTGTTGTTTTGGAGGTGTAATCGATTTGCCTGTGCTGCGTGAGAAGCCCGTTGTAGTTTACAGCGTGCATTGTTTGTATTGAGCCTTGCCCGTTTGTGTATGTCGGTCAGTTGAGCTTTCTCTTTTTGGAGCCTTGCCTGCTTGTTTTCCGGCATTCCAGATGCGCGTTGTAGACGTCTGCGTTTATTTATTTTGTCCCTTCGCTGCCGTTTCTGTATGTCTGAGACGGGAGGTGTTTCGTTTTGAACCCGTGTCTGTTTCGATGCAGCACTTTGAGACGCACGCTGCATGCGTCTAAGTTCGTGTGTTTGGTCCAGTTACCCGAGCCGTATCGTTTTGTACCCGTGATAGTGAATTCATGACTTGTTTGTTCTTCAGCGTTGGAAATATGGATAAGTAATAAGGAGGATCGCACTTACTGTTAATATGGAGCCTTTTCTGCGGTTGAACGGTTAATAGTGCCTCATTGTAATGAGATCCACCTATGCTGCATAGTGTGAACGTGTTGAGATGACGTATGTTTAATACGGACGGTTCATTTAGAAATGGGGCTTTGTGTGTCATTTGTTATTTATGTTACTGTGGTTGTGGGTCTGAATTGTCGTTTTTGTGTACATTTCGTGTGCTATGTCCGTAGTCTGTCCCGTTTCGTGTCCAATGGGCTTTGTGTGGTGCTCGCGGCTTCTTTTTTTTTGTGTGCTAGGGGCTTGTTGAATCCTCCTCTTTGTGTGTGTCCCGTTTCGTGTGCAATGGGTTTCGTGCGGCGCTGTGTGCGGCGCCGGCGTTTGACTCCTTTTTTCTGTGCGCGGCGCCTCATTTCTTATTTTACGTTGCATTCTATCCGGTTCCTGTTGCTTGGGGGGGGGGAGGATTTGTGGGGCGCCTGCGCAGTACGTCTTTTGCGTCCACGGCCCATGGCCGGATGTCCCTGCGTCCATCCGGTTTACCATTCTCGGTTAGTAAAGTGGATGTGGATGGATGTGGATCCTCTATGGACAGATACAAGACCTACTGCTGCATTGGAGCAATGGAGGGAGAAATGTCGACTTGCAGTCATGATTATCTACTATTTAGTGAATGACCATACACTCTGAGTGCCAGGCTTTGATTTCCTAAATGGCTAATGGACTCACAATGAACAAGATCTGTTTAACACAAATTGTTTTTGCTAGCACCACAGTACTACTGATAAATGGCAGTGTGGGGAAATTCAACTAATGAACCACATTTGTGATTCTTGTCCTATACTGAAGTTGACTGATGGCAAGTGCGGCCCACGTCATGTTGGTAAAGAAGCACAAGAGTGGTTAAAAAAAAGGTGACAAATACACAGCTAAATAACGATAAATATAAAATGTACTTGACCTTACCTTATCAAGTATTCACTTAGGCCCCTGGTGTCTTTTGATATAGCCAGGGCAGGTTTGGGCTTTCAGATGTATTTGTTCCAATAGATCACAGGTGTCTAACTCCAGTCCTTGAGGGCTGCAGTTGCTGCTTGTTTTCATTATAACCATCTTCTTCATTACTGAGCCGTTTTTACTGCTAATTAACTTCTTTTTCTTTAGTTTTAATTAAGTTGACTCAGGCCCCTTAATTGTCTTTTTTTCCTTAATTAGTAGCCAAACAATAATGCGACATCAAACAAGCCACCATCACACAATATCTGAAAATAAATAAAGGTGAAGGTCTCAGTAAGGTTGATCTCTCAGGTCACCAAAACATTTTGAAAATGTTCTTAGAAAAAACAGAAAAATCAACAGATTTGGAATTGTCTGCTGTGGCAGAATGAGAGCAGCAACAAGCCATTGAATTAAATAATGGGCTTAATTAACGGGAAGAAACAGCTTCTCATTAAGAGACTATTTGGACTGAAATTGGTTGGAGTTTGAAATCAGTTTAGCTGGTCATCTTTTGGCTCGTTTCACGTCTCATTTCTCTTTGGCTGCCATTTAATGAAGAAAGGAATCAATTCAGAGTACTGACTCCTTAAAAACAGGGCTATTAAAATGAGTGGAAAAGGAGTTAATTAGCGGTGAAAACTGCTCACTGATTAGGAAAAGGGTTAGAATGAAAACCTGCAGCCACTGCGGCCCTCCAGGCCCGGAGTTCGACACCCCTGCAATGGATGGACTACACAGTGCACTTGACAGACAATCATCTGAGGCAATGGTGTGAAGAAGGATTAAAGGAGATGCAGGTTAATAAGAATGAAACAGTAGAGTGGAACCCAAACATATATGTGTATGTACAAAAGACTTGCTCATGTGGTCACACACATATGCGTAAGCACACACTAAGAGCCAAATGAAGAGATAAATGGATGAAACAACCTTGGGGAAGCAAAAACATTTGAGCAAAGGCTGACCCAACGCCATGCAAATCCTCTGGTTGAGGCAGCACCCATATGGTCTTGCCTTTTGACTATGTAATACTTGTTTTATTAAATCTAACCATCAGATAGGAACAGAAGGTCTGTTTTAGCCTGGTATTTTATTTGATTATGGAAATTCAAATTCAGAAACCCTGAACAACTTAATTGAACAAAGAGCGCCACAGTCTTAGCTCACACAATGCTCAAGAATGCAAACTTTGACACAAACACTGCTCAGTTTGCTTCTGCAGGTCACCATCTAGAGCTTTACATTTCGTGTCCTCTGTGGGCTCTCCCATTAGTCAGGGTTCTGCCTTGCACCCGAGGCTGGCCGGATACGTTCTGGTCCCCAGTGATGATGGAGGGTGTGTTTGACAATGTTATGTTTGTCATGTTAGTGTTCTATGCTGGTCTATATCGACTGTTTGCTGCACTGATCACTGTATTGATAATTTATTCTGTTCTATGTATTGTACTATATTGTATTGTATTGACCCCCTTCTTTTTGACACCCACTGCACGCCCAACCTACCTGGAAAGGGGTCTCTCTTTGAACTGTCTTTCCCAAGGTTTCTTTCATTTTTTCCCTACAAGGGTTGTTTTTGGGAGTTTTTCCTTGTCTTCTTAGAGGGTCAAGGCTGGGGGGCTGTCAAGAGGCAGGGCCTGTTAAAGCCCATTGCGGCACTTCTTGCGTGATTTTGGGCTATACAAAAATAAATTGTATTGTATTGTATATCCGGTAGGCTAAACCGAACACAGGGGTTGGCGAGCGAAGTGAGCAGGGGGCAGAGCCCCCTAGTAATAAATATATTTCAAAATATATTAGGTCTAAGACATGTAACATACTGTGACCAGACCAATTGCGGATCACGTCTTCTCTTTTTACCAGGAAAGGCTAAACGTGATCTTTCCAAGGATTCCAATTTAATTTGACTTCCCAGTAACTCCCTAAAAGTAACTAGCAGGCAGGGTTCAAGTTAAAACCTTATTTTCTTGTACTAAGTTAATTATTTATAGGATTAGAATCCGGGTTGTGTCAGTGTGTCTTGATCAATAATACAGTATATCACAAATTAAGAAAACACTTATGAGATTTTTATAGGATGATATTTTCAGGGGCAATCATGTGTGAAATATACTGCAATACACACAAAAGACAAACATCTATGTTCAAATATTATATTCTCAAGTATGCTGTATGTTATAACTAGTCTTTGTAGTACACACACAAGCTGTGTTACCCGTCAAAGACGAGTTGAAATCTAAATATTCAACTTGGACCCCAGCGTTAACGTTTGCAGGCAGGGCCGGATTTTCCTATAGGCTTCAGCCTAGGGCCTCAAGATCAAGAGGGGCCTACATTCAAAATGTTAGCAAAATTAAAATTACATTATTCTAAAAACAGTGAACACTAAAACACTGAACCGAAAATAAGGAGAAATTCTACGCATATGACTAATAAACAAACATAAAAATGTATTGGTTAATCACAGTAATGATGTATTTTATTATCTCTCATGTAATTTACAAACGTAAAAATGGAAGGTGAAAGGGCCTCATAAGTGGAATAGCCTAGGGCCTCTTTTCATATAAATCCAGTGTTCTGACGATTTGTCCTACTTTGTCGAAGTATCCTACCGTAGTTTATTTCGACAGGTATATCTATCGATTGGTGCTACCTTATCGAAACATCCTACCTTTATAATGCATATGGGTAGATCATCTCGATGGGGTAAATAACACTAACTAAACATCCTACCTTCATAATGCATATGGGTACATCAGTAACACATTTCCAAGGACTGAAATATACTGCAAAGCTGACACATTATATACAGTATAGTATAACAAAATAAACAACAACTGTATTACATACAACATTATAAAGTATGTGTAATATTTTCTATTGAACATATTAAGTGAAACTTTTAAGGTCCATAAAGCACCTTATTTGAGGGCATTTCAAATAAAACAATAGCACATCATAGGAAGAATAGAAAGGCTTTAATTTACATACATTTGTGAACAATAAAACACTCCAACAACAAAGACCAAAGAACAATACTTATTTATCTATACATTTTTTACAAACATATGCTATTTCAATTTTTTCATTGTATTTTTCACATTCAAAATGTGCCCAGCGACTGCACATATCACACTGCACCTGAAAAATAAAACATAACGATTAGTCTGAACATGGAAACAGTAATAATAGTGACTGATTCAATTAACTATTTCTTCCGATGAGGCCAAGCAGGTGTAGAAACAGTTAATATGTTACTTGTTAAGTTATATTACTAGACTCCAAGAACAAAATTATGAAGACTGAAAATGAGCATAGTAGGATATTATATTATTGTGGATGGTACATGTTGAAATATTGTTACCATTTCAATTGTGCTTTTGTTGGGATCATCTTCCAGCTTGGAACAAACCAAGCAATAACCTTCTGCATTGCCTATAATCACAGTTGTTCTCATTAGTGTACAAGCTTTAACATCAGTCATTTGATTAATTTTCAGTATTTTGAAAAAGCAATAGTAGTGTTAGGTGTAACATACTGCTGTTATTCAAAATAAGAAAATAATCTTCACTCAATATTTAATTTACTTTCAATGATTTTATTGCTAGTATGCTAATATTTGCGGCTTCTGACAAAATAATTCTTCAAGCAAACCTAACTTAAAATTTGAAAGTGTGTTGCATCATGTTAGGTTTTCCAAAATGCAATATCAAAGATGTTAATCAGATATCATTACAAACAAGTATTGGACCTTAGAACATTGGGATACTCCTTTCACATTAACAGAACTTTTGCAGAAGAATCCTTATGAACTGTATGATAAAATATATTACTGTATGTGAATCATATCATTGTATTATCTCTGTATTCAAGGAGAGCACAGGCTATGTCCATCCTTGCAGTTCTCATGACAGACTCACTGGTTAACACATCCATTAGCCCTCCTTTTGTGAGTTATAAATTTCTTCCCACTTTTTTTCCATAGCTTAAAAAAGCAAAATAAACAAGTTGTAATTAGCACATTAAATTAACAGTTTATTTATTACACACTATGTCAACAAAAGCAACAGATTACTTGGCATGAATGGTATATACACCGTATATGTTACACCCATCCGTTTATTGTAAGTCGTAGCATTAAACTTATAACGTTATACCATGTCATCAGTTAAAAATACCTATGCAGTAAACTGTAATAAATGCATTAATGTAGTAAGGCTAAGAAAAGCATACATATTACTGAAATACAGTAACACTTACCTCAAACTTACTGAAATACAGTAACACTTACCTCAAACTTCAACACTAGGTAGGACAGATCGACAAGCAGTTGGTAAGCTTCGAAAAAAGTTGCGTAATTTTGGTCTGCGCATGCGTAGTATCAGTAAGTAGATCATTTCGATGGGTAGAATGTTTCGTTAGAACACCGGCCCTGTTTGCAGGGCATCATTTAATGCACGTCTCTGTCACATGCCATATGAGTCTCGTGTTAATGTTTCTCATGCGCCTTCTATTGGAATGACAAATGCGCATTTTATAAAAAATGTAATGCGCCATCTTTTGATATAAACGCAACATAACAGAGACTGAGCACCGGTGCAGGGTAAAATTAAAAAGAGAAAGCTGCCAAAGCGATCATCTCCTTCTCAGTAGTCGGCTCCTTATGTTAACACAATACTGTACAGTGAAACGGCCAGGGGGTACAGCTACGGCCACCCGGGGACATTTCTAATTTAGACAGCCGTTTGCTTTTGTTTCGCCCTCCTGAAGAATAGTTTCCCGTTATGTTGCTACACACTCTTTTATGCGTGTAATGTTATAAACGGTTCTTATTTTCCAATCATGCTTAAGTCACGCTGCCTTATTAATAACTGCTTCGAACTGCGGCAGCATGTTGTTTTTAAAACGTATCCCCATGTCCAGCGCAATTCGTACACGTCTGGGGTGCGTTAGGAAAATAGGCAAAGGATAACAAGTAAACTTCTCTTTATTCCCATCCCAAGGGAAATTCAATGCTTTAAATATTTCGTAAGACGTAAACACTCAGCAGTCTCAAAGTATTACCAGCAAAATAGTGGCAGCGGGTCAACTTAACAATTAAGTATCAATTAAAGAAATACAAAAAATCTGGATTTCATAATACAGTATAAAGTATTTTAAATACTGGCATACCTTTTAAAAGCCAGTTAGTGTTGAGGTAAAGTGAATAATCAAACAATAGCGTTACTTTGAAGTACAAAAAAGAACCCTGGTGCCTAACTAACACTGGTGCACTTCACGCAAGCGCACTCCATACCCTCCTCCGCCCATTAAACTGAGAAAGGTAATTAAATTAATTTAGACTCGTCACGCCATGCGCTTATTCATAACTAACTTCTGCTCCGCACACACAATGTGCAGGTGTCATAACGCCCTCCCTTACACGTATTTTGAAACTGGGCCGAGGATCTGACGCAGTTTTCGTTGGACGTACAAATCATTATGCACGCAAGTTTGATCACCGAAAGTCCTCATTAGAGATACAGCATGCGTGCTCAGTATGAACTGTAAACAGGAGTCCGTGCCACGGAGTCAATCAACCAATCAGTAGATCTCTCGTTCAAAGAAAAATAATTAGAGTTGGGCAGTTGCGAAATTGAGCAGACGAGAGACAGGTGGACATGTCAAGTAGCACACTAACTGAGATGGTCTGGGTGTATTTCTGTATAGCGAGGACTTCATTGTTACGCTACTGAGGCAGCTTCACTCTTTTGGATAAACAGCCCGCGTTGGTCTTAGGTAATGGGATGGAAGTGGGCGCCCCAACCCGGTACAGCATGTAAGTGTAGGACTGTTTCAAAAATACTAGATACAGTAGCAAATCTCCGCAGGTCTAGTGTGAGAGAGAACAGAAAATCGTGTATTTTTAAAATTAATCTAACCTTATAAACTAAGAACCATAAACTTTTTTCCAACAAAGATCTCTGATTTCCCTCTCTCCCTCCCATCAGACCTTTTGGGTATTATTGTTATTATTAAAGAAGTGGATTTAATCAAATCATACGATTACTGCTATTGAATCACAGCTCGACGAGAATGGGCACTTACTGCAGGTGTCTGTTTTTAATGTTCTCCCTCCGCGAAAGCTCCTTCTTCTACGGACGCTCCGTTTTTTCTCGAACTTCCTTAAGATGATTGTGCGGAGTGTAACTGGTCACACATTCGGCAGGCTGCCGTCCTCCCCACGACTATATTGGATTATAGGCTCTGAAAATGGAGAAACAGAGTAGAAAAGTAAATCTTACAGCTAAGTGGATAGTTTGTAAGGAACTAAACACAATCCCAGCTGACTTTCAGATTTACTGCATGATACAGAGACTTACAGTCACCAAAATCTTTAGTTTTTCAGGAAAGGATTATTCAGTGTCAGAAAATCAAAGGTAAAGGTCATGCTGTATGAAGGTTTAGTAATTGAATATTAATTGAAATTCTACCCCTGCGGTGGGTTGGCACCCTGCCCAGGATTGGTTCCTGCCTTGTGCCCTGTGTTGGCTGGGATTGGCTCCAGCAGACCCCCGTGACCCTGTCTTTGGATTCAGCAGGTTGGAAAATGGATGGATGGATGGATGAAATTCTACCCTACACAAAAAATAAATAAATGAACCTGTCACAAATATTTCTTTTTAGGAAAAAATAGTTTCAGAACTAACTGCATTAATCTTTTTAGCAAATTTATAAAAGATTACAGATTAAAAATACATTTCAGCAAGAAAACACCCTTTGGCCCAACATGGCGTGTATATCCTTCATCAGTGACATTTTTGCCAAACATACCAAGATCTGAAGATCTCTACCACTAGATAACTTAAACATGCTGCTAATCATATTTGGTATATAATTATCTAACAATTTCTGCAAAATGCTTTATAGTTCTTCCTGCAGAGTCATGTATTTTTTTGTTGCATCAAGAAACTTTATACTGCATCCTTGGCACTGGAGAATATTTATTAAAAAAAAATTATTCATATATTGGGGGCAGCACAGCGGCGCAGTGGGTAGCGCTGCTGCCTCTCAGTTAGGAGACCTGGGTTCGCTTCCTGGGTCCTCCCTGCGTGGAGTTTGCGTGTTCTCCCCGTGTCTGCGTGGGTTTCCTCCCACAGTCCAAAGACATGCAGGTTAGGTGCATTGGTGATCCAAAATTGTGCTTGGTGTGTGTGTGTGCCCTGTGGTGGGCTGGCACCCTGCCCGGGATTTGTTCCTGCCTTGCGCCCTGTGCTGGCTGGGATTGGCTCCAGCAGACCCCCATGACCCTGTGTTAGGATATAGCGGGTTCGACACTGACTGACTATTCATATTGGAAAAGTATTGTTATTGTAAAGTGGACTAATAAACCATATTTTTTAGCTTTTAATCGGTTGCAAAGACATACAAATTCTCTCCAGTTCAACCTTTTCAATATGCCATGTAAGGAAAGCGTGGAGTCCCTATAGGTTGACACCAGCAACCTTAACAGGCTGTCCTTGAGCTTTGTTAAGGGAGATCATAAAGACGACGCATACTGGAATTTGTAGATGTTTGATAATAAAAGGCACTTCCATAGGAATCGATTAGTTCCATTGGCACAGCCTATTAAGACAGCTACTTCAATAACATGAAACAGTTTACAGTTTTGACACATGCAGACTCCTCACTAATATAAGTGGAGAACCAGCAAAGCCACCATCTCTACACGTTCCTATCTGGTTTTATCCCCAAGAGTTTAGATGTGGTTGTTGCTTTTCTTTACAGCCTTGAAAACTGCTAAGTATCCATTTAGTGCTTAGAATGAACTGCCATTGAATGCCACAGTCCGGTCTGGACTATAAACAGCTTTCTGCAGTCTGCTACAATCTTTTCTTGCAAACTCAGTAATGGGCACTTAGTAATCGATAGCCACTGTAACATGATTGAATTTGTTTTCCCCATTGACTTCCCCCACAAAATTTGCTTTCAGACTTTAATGGAGTTCTCAAAGTTTATTAGAGGGAACCCCGTTTTTCACTCCTTGAGTAGTAGGCCCATCTTTATGACCTTGGCAAGCTGGTAATCCATCTGAAACACACTGAGAACGGCTGTAATCCATAGCGACAGAATGTAAAGAATATAAAAATACTGTTACATAGCAACGGTAAACAGTAAAATGTAAAACGGTAAAGCACAGTTTCAGTAATACCAAAGCACTGAAATGAAAGGTACAGAGCAATATAATATCTATTATATTGTTAACCTATAAAAATATATTCTTTTCTATGAAAAATGGTAAATAATGCACCAAAAATGAGATCATTCTGAAATCGTATTTTACCTTCCATTTCACTACAGCAAGCTTTTAAAAGAAAAGTTCTTGTTTGTTGATCCCTATGTCTGGTTTGCTCTAATCCACTGTCACATGCTGACCAAGAATACTGTATATATTCTTTAACTTTAAACAGCTACCTTAAATTATTTTAACTCAAAACGATCATATGTACTGGTTTTATGGAGCTGTTTCTTCAGCATTACTTTTAATTAATGTGCACTGGAGGAAAAATAAGTTTGAGCGCTTACCATATAGAGTAAGATACAATTTTTCAGAACATTGACATTATTTTTTTTTTGTCTTGGCACCGATTTCTAATTTGTATACAGTTATGATATTTGCACAAGTGAACGCCCCCTTTTATTGTATTGTTCCTGGTGACACGCACAGTGGTGGAAGAAAAAAAAAACGAGTTAGCAAACATATTTTTCCCCAAGTGCTGAAGGTTTTTGGAGATTATGGAATGCTGATTTATGGTGGGTTGTTTCTGGTAAACTGGCAAAACTGCAACACACCATACACCATGAAAGCAAACTTCTCTCACCCACCACACAACATACCAACACTTCATTAAACATCGAGTCCTTTTAATGTATGGAGTGAAACAGCACAACGTGTTTGTTACTGATTGCTATTATTTTACTGATGCAGCCTACACACTGTTCTGTGCTTCTGACAGCATTTTTTATGGTGTGAATTTCAATTTACAGTAAAATCTTAATTTCTATTGTACTGTGCTGCAAACAAACAAGTTATTTACTGCATAATATACAACTTCAAAAAGTTATACCGTAGATGTAAAAATGTTGTTTACCATATTTTTTATGGTAAAATTCTGGCAACCACAACTCCTAGTTTTTAACCGCAAATTTAACATTTTGTTTTATTTACAGTGTATAATTCCTCCAAAGACACACATTCAGAGTCGATGCCCCCCAGAGTGGCCTACTAAGTGATTTTACCATAATTGGCATATTTATTGTGAGAAGCCAAATGATGGTCAAAATGAGCTAAGGCTGGAAAACACTCATGTAAAAAAGATATGCCAAAATAGGGACACCAAGAAAAGACAGTTATGGGCTTAATAGGTGAAATTTTATGATATCATTAAAGACAAGGCTTGCAAAGTATGCGTCAGCAGGGGCAGATTAACTAACTTGGGGGCCTATAGGCTGATGCCAGCTTTAGGCCCCTAAACGACCTTCCAGTTAATATAAATGGCCCACCTCCTTATACCTTATCTTCTGGTAGCGACTGCAAGCATGAAATGCAAATCATTGTGTGGCACTTGATGCATACAACATTACTTTTAACTTAGGAATGTAACAATACATTATGGGCCAAAGAAATGTGCACTATGAATGACCAATCTGGCTTTGAAACCAAACTACAGTATATTATATCAGCAACACTGGCTGAAAGACCAAGCAAAGTCAATCAGTTGCAAAAAAATTAAAAACAGGAGCAACAAGGTCACTTCCACCAGTCTACACAATGGCTTAATGCTGTCTGGCCAGTCAACTAACAACACCCAGAAAACCGTAGGGGAATACGCAACACAAAATAGCATAAGAGCAAAATGTGTGTGCCTACCTTCATAAGCTTTCAGATTCTGGTCTTCTTTGTAGCAAACTCCTTTTTGTACATTTGATCGACCTCATTGTTTAATTATCTGACCTTTACCCCTTCTCATTTTGCATTAAGAAAAGAGTATTATTGTCAAAGTTATGTGCACTTAAGAAACGTCTGTATTCCTTGTCATGTGTTTAAAGGCTTAACTTTTGTTTTGTCATTTTTTTTTTTAAACTTTGTGAGTTTGCTGTCCTAATGGTATCAAAATACTGAGAACGGATGATAAGGTCAGCAGACACAGTTTAATGTTCCTAAAAGGTTATAGAAATACTGTTAAAGAAATTCATTTCAAATGCGTCGTGAGGAAGACCAAGGTCCAAGAAGCTGATAAGGCACTGAGGTCCGAGCGGTCCACTGCGTCTTGCTGCTGTCCACCCAGCGCTGCTGGATTAATTGTTGGCTCCCTGCGACCCTAAACTGTACTCCTCAGCACATGAAGGATTAAACATATCCTTAAAAAGTTTTGTTCTGTTCTTTTCACTTGATTGCATGCTATACATATGCCAATCCTTTTTTTTTTTGGGTGTCCAGTGACGTGAATAGGCTTTGGTAGTAATATATATTTTTTAGGTAGTTTTTCTTCAAAATAGTAAGTGCAGTATTGCGTTAGGTTACTTGTTACTTTTAAAAGTAATCTGATTAAGTAACGCCTGCTATGTTTTGATCCCAACACTGCTTGCTGTTAACCACAAAACAACACACTTCTGATTACATTAAAAAGCAAGGAGGACAGAGTCTGAACAGTAATATGTTTAGACTTCTATGTCCCTCATTGTTGCTATGCACAAGTTGTACGAATTTTAGTTTTCTTGGTATTCCTGTGTGATTCGCTTTATAATGCACGCTTGAGCCCTCAGGCACTCGGAGTGCTTTCCTTCTTGTGTAACTCGTTGATCCATAAAAGGTAAACATTTCAGTTTGGAACACCTTGTACAATACATCAGACAACAGGGGCATTTATTGTTGATAACATTGCAGAAATGAAACTTGACACGACAGCAATAAAAGATCAGTAAGGGCATATCAACAGTGCTGGAGCTGCAAACTGAACGCAGGTAGCAGCAATAACTAAATACTTCTATTGTGTCTTTCCTAAGCCAGTGCCATTAAGTAGTAAAGAAATGTTAGTCAGACTTAATGATTACATTATCAAGAAAATCATTTTATTTAGATACAGTTATCAATAATTAAAGTGTTGAAATCATAATTCATTGTATTTGTTACACAGGGCTGATCAAATGGGAATTAACTAAAGATTTCACTCAGAACATCAAAAAATTAAAAAAATAGACAAGCAAAATCAAAAAATGGCACTTCATAAGTAACAAAAATGGAAAGTATTTTATCATATACACCAAGGAACCAAATATATCATTTAAAAGCAAAGTGACTGAGGAAATATTGCATTAATGGTTAATTTGGACAATCTTTGCATCACTTAGCTGCCTATGGTAATGGTAGAGTTTCTGAAACAACAGAAAGAATGAGAAATCCAGATTGTCATTTACAAGTGTCACCTCGGGGCAACTGAACCAACAGGGTGTTAACATCTTAGTCAGGTAGGCTTGGGTTTCTTCAGTGCAAATTCAAATCTAGTACACAGATGAACAGATGAATTGTTAAATGATGGGTGAGGTGCTGCACATCTGCTTTGATCCAGCAGCAGCAGTGGTGGTAAAGTGCTTCTTCACAGAATAAGAAGGCACTGATCTCTTTCTGGCAAATCGAAATGTTAATCGGGCTGCGTAGATCACAACGATTATTGTATGTACAGCACACTTCTTCCCAATGCCATTCTGTCCCACAGCAAGAAGAAACAAAGCCCTAGAGGTTTGATGTTGACAAGGCTGACATCAGAAAATGAGCAGCATCTTGAGGGGCAGCTGGATACATCAACTGTAGGGATCATTGATCTAAAGAGGCAAGGAACATATTTTCTAATTGGTTTCTTATATTCTTCTAGTAATCCGAGAACACACCAAGCAGCTTCTGTTACAGGATTACTAATATTTAGAGGGATATTAAATTTGCCTCATGAAGTGCAGTACATTCCGAATGAGGTCACTTTTATGAGCTTGATGATCTAATGCGTTACCTGTTTTGTGCAAGTACTCTTCAAGAACTCCTTTAGTAATACACCTCTTATGAAGCAGCCACTCCACTGAAGGCAGGGAGTTCAGGATGTCATTTATTACATCATAATGGCAATTCTTTTCATGGCATGGCTTCAGCTTTGTCCATATATCAGTGATAGCTGAAGGATTGAGATGCATAAGGATTTTTCTGCACTCACTGTTTTCAATAGCTGTGATTCGTGGGAAATGCATGGGGGCTCGCGTGCTCCAAATCTGGATGATCTTCTCCACAATCTGATTCTTGGTCTGTGAAAGCAAGACATGCAGTTTCAGGTGGTTACTTGCAAAGTTGTACAAAATCCATTTGGACAGTGCAGTCCGTGTTAACAGTTCTCGGGATGTCAAGGTGAATTTGATGACAGACTGGATTTTCTCCTTATTGTACATTTTTTTTTGCTCCTTTGTATTTCCTATAACAGCAACCAGCAGTTTTGACACATTTTCCCTGCTCAATGTCTGCAGCAGTTCTTTCCATAACAGCTCCTCCATGACAGTGATAAGAGACAGCCTTTTTGGTTCAGTGTTCAGTTAAGAATAAGGAAATACCACAAGTGCTATTGTTTATGAAGCATAGGAGGGGGAAGCAATCCCCCTGACATCACCTTCACCCTCTACTGTCTTTTTGTTGTCGCTACTGTTGCTATTTTTGGTCTCTAATTCCACATTATTATTATTCCATTATTTGTGTCCACTTCTGCTCTGCAGAGGTGGAGAGTCTGAGGAACTGTGGAAAAGAGTTAAGAGTTTTTAGTGTGGTGAGGATGGAAGGAATCATTGAGAAGGTAACAGTGTGAGTCAGTTGGCATGTGATGAAAAGAGGTTTGTATGTATTGGCAAGGTGATAGAAAGACTGTCAATAATGGCTATAAACTTAAGAGATGGACACAATCTAGTAAAAGGGTTAATTAATTCCTGAAGCTGGCATCTAGAGTAGGGGGCTTACACAAAACAATCATTGGTATATGCAGGAAGAAACAATCTTTTTCCCAGTTAACAAAGATATTGACAAAAGCAGGTCTTGTCCTTGTATCCATTGTGAGTACAATGACCTGGTAAAAAAAAGTGGCTGTCAAAGAAGAAATCATTGAGGTTAAGAATCAACTGACCAAATGACCATGGGCCTCATTGTAAGGAACAACAGTATAAAGGGAAGTGATGTTCATGATAAAAATGACATTAGAACGTTTTAGCTAAAAGCGGTCAAGCCACTGTATACAGGCTTGGTACATTTTAAATATGAAGGATCTTCAAGTGGTGGCAAACTGAAATATAAGTAGTGCACCAGGTACACGTGGAAACAAAAGAACTTCTTACATTGTCTGTTTTGTTTTTATTTGCGAAGAAGACAGACCTATATCTGTGGGGTTTCAGTAAAGAGAGAGAGTTAACATTAGGAGGTAATTCTTTTTTTTTTTTTTGCTAGAGAGAAGTAGCAGATATAATTCTCTGCTGGTAATCTTCTGTACGGTACTTTGTGAAGAGAAGATAAGCAGCTTTGCTTTAGAATTCTTTCAAAACCACCACAGTATGAAGGTCTTCATTGGTTCTTACTAAAACAGTAAGTAAATACACGGTCAGATTTTAATCTTCAGTTAACTTTGTTCATCAATGTCAAGTTTAGTGCAATCCCTTTTACAGTACTTAGGTGACTTACCTTAATGTTTAGCGTGCCGATCTCTCCAATGACAAGACTATTCCTCCATTATGATCCAGAAGGATTAGGGACTATTTTAATCTCTGCCACTCTCAAAATATAACCATCTGAGAGGAATTGCACTGAAAGTTCTCATCAGTCATGACACACTATACAAACAGTTAAAGAGTATTACAAATACAATATCCTAAACAGACACTTTATTTAGACATTTTACTCAACGTGTTGATCATTCCCTATATCTTATGTAGCTGCTATCCAACTGGGAGTTCTAATAGCTGCCACACTTCCCTGCACCAATGGTGGCTGACTTACTTATGGCACCAAAAAGCAGGTAACTTAGGCTTAGATGTATTTGTGATCACACTGGAAAATACTTCATTGAGCCTGTAAGGACAGAAAACATCAAGGATTAGTTTTATTGTTATTTTAATTGGGAGGATTTAATTGTTTTAAAATTGTTTAAAAGTTTGCATAAACTGTTCTCCTTGTTGAGCAATTCAAACCATTTTTAAGGGATATCACAGTCAGCTCCTGCTAGAAAATCCAAAGGCATACTTGGTTAAAAAGTCATGAGACGTTGATGCCTCAGAGTGTGATTCACCTAAGAAGGGCAAAAGGGCCTTCAAAAGGAATAGCTCAGAAAAGCTGTGAAAGGAGACCACTGGAGAGGAAGGAAGGTCCTTTTCTGGGCTGTAACATGAACAGGAGTTGTACTCAAGAGTCTGCTTCAGGTACACTGAAAGGAGAGCAAACAAGGCTAGAAGCAAGTGTGACCCTCACTCACTTACACAGTTGCAAGCTCCTGGTACAAGTCTGTAAAGGGCAGCAGCAAGTGTACATGCATCTAAACTAAGGGGCGATCAAACTGAATAAAGCTCACCCCCCCCAGAAAATGATTCTAATTTTGCTTAGTTTATTCCTTCTTCTTATGTTGCCAAGAGGCTGAACGGTAATTGAAAGCAAAAAGAAACTGAAAGTAGATAGATAGATAGATAGATAGATAGATAGATAGATAGATAGATAGATAGATAGATAGATAGATAGATAGATAGATAGATAGATAGATAGATAGATACTTTATTAATCCCAAGGGGAAATTCACATACTCCAGCAGCACCTTACTGATACAAAAAACAATATTAAAGATTGATAATAATGCAGATAAAAACAGACAATAACTTTATATATTGTTAACGTTTACCCCCCCTGGGTGGAACTGAAGAGTCGCATAGTTTGAGGGAGGAACGATCTCCTCAGTCTGTCAGTGGAGCAGGACAGTGACGGCAGTCTGTCGCTGAAGCTGCTCCTCTGTCTAGAGATGACACTGTTTAGTGGATGCAGTGGATTTTCCATAATTGATAGGAGCCTGCTGAGCGCCCGTCGCTCTGCCACAGATGTCAAACTGTCCAGCTCCATGCCAACAATAGAGCCTGCCTTCCTCACCAGTTTGTCCAGGCGTGAGGCATCTAAAGCAGCTGAAATGAAAGCCTCCAGCCATTATAGGAGTTAAGGTAAGATACACCTGGTGTTTATTCCAGGATGGAGTATTAGCATGAAATCCAGCCAAACCTGTGCTTCTGGAACAGACAAAGCCACACTTCTATGATATATGAGGCCATTGACGCCAATCCTTTTTTTTGGAATGGGTTCTGGTTTTGTCAATTCCAGAACCAAAGATTTCTCAAAATCTAGCATAGTTATGGTGAAACCAATGCCCTGAAACTAACATGCAAAATAGCAGGTTTAGTGTGAGGGATTGCTGATTTGAGGATGTAGTAATTAAGAAGCAGAGAATCCAATCATACAATCACATACTAAAATTGTCATGTTAGAAATGCTGCACTATATAAGGAGTATGGACGCTGAAGAAACTATTGTTTAATGTTAAAAATGTGCTCCTTCATGGAACGATCAATCGACAGCACAATATCTTTTCCAAATATTGTGCTGCGAAAGGGTGATCAGACCCCAGACATGTATTCTGGCATCTGGGTTGTCTGCAAAATAATAGGTGACCGTATCAAGTCTGAAAAATCTTGCAACAACATCAATGCAAACTTTATGCTAAAGATGGTGAACATATTGGCAAAACAACAGTATGTAGGGCTGATCAGAACAGTACACATATCCTCTTCTCTATTCTTAAGAAAATATGTGATGTCATGCACATAATTACAAATGTTGAGGCCACAAATCCAGCGTCTGTAGGTCACCCATCATTGTTCTGTGAGCCTTGTGGCTCAAGTTTGAACAGACTAAGTTATCATGCAAAGAGTGGCTAATGTCCCCAGTCTACCCGTTGCAGATTTGCATTTCAAAGTAGATCTCTTTTTGCATGCAAGTACAAAACAACATGGGGTTTAGTGCAGGCAAGATAACCTCTCAGACTCTCAGTACTACTTTATGAACAAGAGCAACTCCTTGCAAGCTGAACATTTAATTTCATGCATCTTATACTTTTGTTATCGCTTTTATATTGCAAAAACAGAATACAATGCTTACGTGAGTGCATATAATATTTCAGCTAAGGTAACAACACTGTCAGGGGTACAGTACATGTAAAATGATTAACTAATATTTTTTTTAACTATCCATTATCACACACGTGTGCTTAGGAGGCAGCCAACAAGTCCTAAGGTGAGTGATCTACCACAAGATGAAGGGTTGATTTTCGATACAAACGCCCCTCTCTCTCTCTCTCTTAACAGACCCAAAGAAGAAAAATAACAATCCCACGCACTTGCCTTCAGCACTTCCGGTTTCTCAGAATGGCCACTCCACAAGACACCCGCTTCTGACTCCTAATGATGACGTCATTTTTTGCCTCCACCATGTTGACGTCACTTCTGGATCCGCTGTGATGACATCACTTCTGCCTTTCTGTATTGATATCACTTCCAGCTAAATCACATCCTGTCACCATTTTTCTGTCCTCATTCCAGAATTGTATTCTGTCAAATGCTTTGGTTTTTGATCATATTTCATTCAAATTTTCATTATGTCCGGTGGACATTATACGGGGCAATTTCCCCACCTCTTTGCAAAGCTTCCGGAGTGAAATTTATTTATTACACCATGCTAGCAATATCATCTATTAGTCGCTGCAGCTGTAATGCACATACTGTACATGGATTTGTGATTTATACTCAAAGTATCCTGTCTAGCACCCCCCAGTGATAACAGGGTTTTCAGTTGTTTACGGAAGGGAGTGAATGAAAAAGAATTCAAATCAAACTGACAAAGTATAAAACAGTCGGGGCTGGTAGTGTTTTGTTACAACAGAAAGCTTACTTATTCAGAACCGTTTCAAATATTTCCTCAATAGAAAAAGCAGTTTATAATGTCAAGTAATACCCTCTGGACTTCAATGTAAAGAGTGATCTTGTGATAGTATTTGATTTAATGGAGAGAATAACAGAATCACATTTTTAGTATAAACACATAATCCAAGTTAGTTAATTTGTATTCTTTCTTTCTTTCAATGTAAAGAACACCCTATATGTTGTAACACAATTTCTCCAAGACAGATACAGTACTCTGTGATGGCAGCTGCTCTTAGATCAGTCTACTAGCTAATTAAATGGCCTTCACTGGCCGATTTATTGTCAGATGCAGAAGTCATAGTGTTTATAACTTTGATTAAGCAACACAGTAAACTCTTAAGTAAATTCCAGCAGTGTCAAAAAGGAACACTAAGAAATAGCTCGGAAAAATAAGACTGTCACAGTACACGAGGGTCCCATGAAAGGATAGTCTAGTGATAGCAGTGTATGGACACTCCAGAAAATAGCTCAGCCCACTGAATCCCATTAAATGCACCAGGTAATGGTACCCAAGAGGGGCAATTCACCCAGATGTTCTGGTTTTCATTTCTTGTTCAACTAGATCAGGGATTCCCAAACTATTTTGGGCAAGAGACCCCTTTTCCAAAATGAACTGATACCTCAGACCCCCATAGCCAAATTACTTTAAAAATTCTCTCTCTAGTTTTTTTCCTATTGATACAAAATACTTACCAATTTAAAAGCTTTGCGGTTGGTTAAGTGAGTAAACTTGACATCATTTTCTCATCAAAATTTAACAAAATAAATAGACATAAAATTCAGGAAATATCAAGTGTAATTAATAATTATTAATATAAATTACGTAAAAATACTTAAGTAGGTAATTATTTTTTGAAAAAAAAAACATTTAAATCGCAAAGTAAAGATAAAAAATAAAAAATTCAGTGTGATGGATGAACCTGGTGACTTTCTACCAATCTAGCTAAATCTGGTTCAATATTGGTGAGTTGCAGCCTTAAATCTCCGCGTTCGTTGATTTTCAAACAGTTTCTTTGTTTTGTCAAAATGTTTGTAACCACACTGAAGCCTTTTTCGACTAGGTATGATGATGGAAAAGCGATAAGGTATTTTTCAGCAATGTTCCACAATGCAGGATACTGTGTTTCAATGTTGCGCTGCAACCAGAACTTCTGATAGCCTTGGTTGAACTTCTGCTTAAGCTCCTCCTCTGTGCTGATGGTGATCAACTCTTCTTGCATTATCACATTAGCTTCTTCCATGGCTGTGATATTGTACGGATTTATTATCCATTGAGGAATTTGTAAATTTAAGAGATCCTCAAACCTCTTAGTAAAATCCTTGTGTAATGCGTCCAAGTGAGTGACATATGATAAAATAACATCGTCTTGAAGCATTTCTGGTAATTTTGACAAATGCGGAAACTGTGAATATTGTTTTCTGCTTAAATTTTGTTTATAAAGGATAAGTTTACCCACAAAGGCCGATATTATTGATTTTGTTTTAATCAAGTTGAGATCGTCACCCTGCAGCTGCAAATTATCTTTGTTAAACATTCCAAAGATATCAGTCAAGTAATAAATATCTGTTTTACAATTGTTCAGATTTTCTTTCAAATTCGGATCTTTTTCTTGTAAAAACTCCAACACAGATTCAAAAATAGTTGAAAATCTTGCTAAGCAAGAGCCTCTTGATAGCCAGCGAACTTCAGTGTGCAGAAGTAACCGAGTAAAGACTTCGTTGTTTTCCTCACATAGCTGAGCAAATAACCGAGAGTTCAAAGAATTGCTTCGAATCTTGTTGACAGCATTTATAACATATTGTAAAGACTGGTGCAATCTAGGACACAGATTTGTTGCTACTAAATGCTGTCTGTGAATCACGCAGTGAATGACCAGTACCTCAGGCAGTTGTCTCTTTAAGTGAGCTATAAAACCTCGATGACGACCAACCATAGATGGTGCACCATCAGTCGCAACAGAAACAATGTTCTTCCATGGAATAGCTTTGTCGGTAAAAAAACGTTCCACGGCCTGAAAAATCGATTCTCCTCTGGTATCAGTCTCTAAATATGTAGCAAAAAGCAGTTCTTGGCACATATTTTCATCTTTAATATATCGAACATATCCTAACAACAGAGATTCATTGCCGGGTAATGTAGACTCGTCCAACTGGAGAGAGAATCTGTTGGTCTGTAAGAAATTGCATAAAATGTTTTCCACGTCGCGACCCATCTCGTCTATTCGTCTCTGAACGGTGTTATTGCTCAAAGGAATTCTCTTTATAATATCATGTGCGGGCTTGTGCAAAACTTTGTTGAGGACCTCCGCAATGGCTGGTAAAATAAGCTGCTCTCCAATTGTGTGGGGTTTCCCCGACTTCGCTATTAGTAAAGATATATTATAGGACGCTCGTAAACCATCAACGTCTTGCATAGATGATGACGCAAACATCGATCTTATGGATGGCCTTTTCTGTAGTTTTTCTTTAAGTGCTTGAAAGAATGACAAGGGCTTACTTTTTTTGTCAGCATGTACTCTTGATAAGTGGTCCTCCATTTTTGAAGGCTTCATGGCATCGTTACTGAATACTTTTTCACATATGAGACACATCGGCAAGTGTTGATTTGATAGAGATGGAATAAATCCAAACTTCAAGTAGTCCAAACTGTATTGTCTGCATTTTTTTTTCGTGTCTGCCATCATAAAACTCGCAGTAAACTTGCAAATCAAAAAAATATATATGTTTAAGAAACTACTTAAAAAAACAATAATAAAACGCGCGTAGGTAACTAAGCACTTTGTAAATTCTTTTTCAATCACTTTATTTTAATTCACTTTATTTAACTATGTAATCACTTTGTAATCTCTTGAAATAAATTAGTAGATGAGTGTATTATCATTCAAGCTCCAACGAATTTCAAAACGCAAATGAACTTTCAACCTAAGTGCAAGCTTGTTCCATCCATCCATTTTCCAACCTGCTGAATCCGAACACAGGGTCACGGGGGTCTGCTGGAGCTAGTCCCAGCCAACACAGGGCACAAGGCAGGAACCAATCCCGGGCAGGGTGCCAACCCACCGTAGAGTGCAAGCTTGTTATATAGTAAAATATCAGGAGCATGTTTGGACTTGAACTTGATCATGATTTCGTTCGTGTTAAATCGCGTATATGCGTCAAATACAGAACAAGTCAAAACGTGCCCGAAAGACTTATACGCTCGAACTCATCATCTTGTACGAACTTGTGCACGCTTATCGACTTGTTGTGTTTTTTAAAAGTACAACAATGATACTTCCTACTAAAATATTAGTCATTCTTATAACAAGTTGGTACACGTAACACAACTTATACAGTATCTTGAAAGTTTCAAATAAGAACTTGTGTTAATTAATAGGGGCCGATTTTTAGACCTCGTCGACCCCCAAAATCAGTTTTCGTTTATGTCGACCCCTGGGAAATCTATTTCGACCCCAAGGGGTCGATATCGACCACTTTGGGAACCTCTGAACTAGATGAACATGTTGTGGACAACTCTCGTGCATCTGTGCAAGTTGCAGACAACAAGTTATGCTTCTACAATTTTTATATAGTTTGAGCAAAGGCAGGCTCAAACACTAACAAAGTAGAGAATTACATCTTGTGTATTGTCCAATACCATCCATCCATTATCATACATTAACTTCAAATTCTCCTGCTCTGATTAAATTAGTATAGTCATCAGTAATCATTTTGAATGAAGGCATGTACAGACACAATTGTACCAGTGCCTGTTTCCTTCGTGTCCCTTGGTGGTACACTTTGTAATACATATTTCAAACCTCGGGCAGAGTGCTTTTCCTCTGTTTAGAATAACTCTTGGTTCTTAAAAGATAAACACTTCTGTTTGGAACACAAAGAACAAAATTATAAATGCGATAACATGGATAATGTGTAGCTGCCTGCCCCACCCTGCTTTCATTGTTGGCAACTCGAGAAAAAGAAAACTTAGAAGAAATGAAACTGAAAGCAAACAGAGAGGGGCACACACACAACCTGTGACTGAGCTAGGAATTGAAAGCAGGTCTCTGAAACTGGAAAGCTGCAGCACCAACCGGTGAACCTATGGGAGGTATTTTCTGCAAAAAAGGAAATGCAATTTGAAATTATAACATGAAAATGCAATCTCTCTTTTGTCATTTATTTTTTCCAAGGTCTACATGCAAGGATGCTGCAAAAATAAAAAAAAAAATTAGATTGCAATAACACCATTTGCAATTTTCCACACACATAGGAGTCATCTGTGAAAATTTAAAAAATAAAAATAAAATCACCCATTTTCATTTTCCGTACCCGGCTTGGTGTGTCAGTGTCATAATTAAAACAAAAATACAATCACCTCTCATAGGTGAACCATCCTGATATAAAAATTAAAATGTTTGCAGCTTTTAAAAAACAGATTTATTGTATCTTTATTAAGCCACTGACACAGCATAGAGAAGATGATACTGTATCTGCACAATATAATGAAAACAATCTTTATTTTATACAGACTTTAAAGATCACTGTGCTAAATCTGCAATTTCAAGGTACACAATGCAATTTAAATATGAAGTCAAATGATTCATAAATATACACACACAGGAGTATAGAAAGCATCCAAAAATTAAAGACACATAGACAAGTGCATTTTACATATACAGTACACTAATGAAGCCAATAAAAAAAATATTGCATTAATGACAAATTGTGACATTCTGTGCATCACTTGGCCTCCTGTGATAACATTAGCATTTCTGAAAGAACTGAGAGAATCCATAAAAGCCAAGATGCATCAAATAGATAAGCAACAAAACAGGGTCCACCATGCTGTAGTTATGGGACATGGGGAGATGGGCCACTCACTAGGTGCAGGACAGGACAGATATAAGATGTAGCTCTTTGGCTAAAGATCCCCCAGAGTAAGCTACAAACTTAAAGTCATTACCCCATTCCATGGAAACGTCTGTTCAGTTGTGTATCTGTGACCAGGATTTTAAAAGACATTGAAAATTCTTGTTATTTACAAATGTCACCCTCTGAAAACTGAAACTACATCAGAGTGTTCATATCTTAGTCAAGGATTTTTGGGTTTTGCAATGGCAAATTAACTTCAAATACACTGATAAAGAGATGAATTACTAGTATTGGATGAGGTGTGGGGGTTCGGCAGCAGCAGTGGAAAGAGCTTCTCGCAGAACAAGACGACACCGATCATTCTTCCAGATGGAAATGTTCCTCGGCTATCCCAGAACAAATGTCTGCTGTGGCCTTACCTCCCGTGGCCTACAAATGTTACTGTTACACATTGCCCTTTCATGCCAAATGCCATCCAATCTCCAAGTGAGAAGAAACGAACCTCTAGTTCTTATATTGTTGAAAGTGACATCAGAAAATGAGCAGCATCTTGAAGGGCAGCTGGATATATCTACAAATCACTGATCTAAATACCCAAGAAATGCATTGTCTAATATGGTTTCTTACATTCTTCCAGTAATCCAAGTACACAAAAGGCAGTTTCTAATGCTATGTTGGTTACTGATACAAGAGGTGACCTGGATTCCTCCTTATGAATTCCAGCACCCACTGGATCAGGACACTTCTAGTAGCTTGATTGTAGGATGTGTTGCCTACTTGATGCAAGTACTCTTCAAGAATTTTTTTAGTAACGCACCTCTTATGAAGCAGCCACTCCACTGACGGTAGAGAGCTCAGGATGTCACCTCTTACATCAGAACTTGAATTCTTCCCATGGCACGGCTTCAGCTTTATCCAGATATGTTTAATGGCTTCAGAATCCAGATGATTAAGGATATTTCTGCATTCTATTCTTTCATTAAATCTGATGCGTGAGAGAGGTAAGGCTCGCATCCTCCAAATGTCGGTAATTTTTTCAACAATCTGAGTCTTGGTCATTGATGTTGACACATCCTGCATCATTTTATTTCTAGCAAAGTTGTACAAAACTCTTTTGCACAGCCCAGCACGATTTAATAATTCTTGGGAGGTCAGGGTAAACTTGATGATAGATTGGATTTTCATATCTTTGCTCTTTCTTTTCTGGTCCCTGCTGTCCCCTGTAACAGCAACTAGCAGTCTTGTCAAGTCCTGGCTGCTTAAAGTCTGCAAAAGTTCATCCCATAAGTGCTCTTCCATGCTTGTGCTAAGAGATGTTCAGCTTGATGCAATATGCAGTTCAGAATAGAGATGCAACACAAGTCCTGGCACTTATGAAGAGCAGCAGGAGGAGGCGGACGCAATGAGGCAAACACCAAGATGTGCCTGAGGTGCTGGGCGTGACCAACAGGTGACGCTTTCATACTCATTCATAAAAAATGTTTTGGGAGTTTCAAAATCAGAAAATAGAATACAGAGGTACAACAATATGATGCATGCATAGAGGCATGTGATGATGAGCAATTGCCAAAAGTAAACTGACTACCGTGACGTAGTTACTACATACTAATGATGTTGGGGCAGTTGGCACTACCTATTGTCACAAGGGACCCAGGGATGCATCAGTAGAGAAGCCTAAGAATGTGGGGTGAGGCCAGAAACTGAGAAGTGGGTGATCCTGGGTAACACCCTGGTGGGTGTTACCATACCATAATCCTCAGAGCATGGAAATGATTCAGCTTTAAGAATTATTATTAAAGTATACAATACTATCAGCAAGGAGTACTGTAACTTTACACTTGTTATAGAGACAAACATAGATGTTTCAGAAAGTCTTACAAACTTAGAAAAACATGAAGCTTGTGCCCAAAATGTGTAGCTTTGAACATTCTTGGCTGGCACAGCCATATTCAAGGGCAAAGTCAAGAGATACACATATTAGGAAAGTCAGCATCACTCAAACAGTCGACACAAGACACGGCAACTGTCAGATTACAGCAAGTTTCAGGATGTGTGGAAAACAGCGTATGCATTTACACAGCTACCGAGTACACAACAGAAATAAACACAATTTTCTATAATGTAACCCAGTGGTCCTCAAACTGTGGTTTTTGTTCTGAATTTAAGGTTCCTAGCCTAATAAGCAAGCTGTTATTTTGCAGTGTTTCTAAGTTTCTCTATTTGGTACATTTTTTATTAGAATGTACTAAGCATTTATGTATGTTACCTGATATTAATTTAGCGTTTTTGTACACTGTATCCAAGATTTTCATTATTGTCATCAGTTTCATTGTTTTTCCAGGCACCCAGGTTATTTAATCCATTATTTACTAATGTACATGTTAGTGAGTGGTTGTAGCACTGGTGTCTGCTCTGCTTGTTGTTAATTTTCACTAATACATTTCATTTCATTTATTTTTGTATTTATAAAGCACTTTAAAAACAACATAAAGGCTGACCAAAGTGCTGTACAATAAAACCCAACATATCAGACACGCAATAACCAAGGGCAAATGAAATAAACACATAACAGCTGAAGAGATTCAAAATAAAAAGTATACAGATAGTCAACATATCACACTGGGTTAAAGGCCAGGGAGTAAAAGTGTGTTTTTAAATAAGATTTAAAGACAGCAAGTGAAGGAGCCTGCCTAACGTGCAATGGCAAATCATTCCAGAGTTTTAGAACTACAACTGAAAAAGCCCAATCACCTCGGAGTTTGCATCGTGTCTTAGGAAAATGTAAAAGCATCTGGTCTGCTGACCCAAGAGAGCAAGACAGTACATAAGGGTGCAGCAGTTCCGACAGATAAAATGGGGCACAACCATTAAAGGATTTAAAAACAAATACAAGGATCTTAAAATGGATTCAAAAACGAACTAGAAGCCAGTGAAGGGAAGCCAAAATTGGGGTAACGTGCTCATGCTTGGTTGTGCTACTTAAAAATCGAGCAGTGGCATTTTACACCAGCTGTGGGCAAGCAATGGAGGCCTAGCTAACTAATAGGTCTAGACGAGAGGTTATAAAAGCATGTATCACTGATTCAAGGTTGCATTTAGACAAAACAGGCTTGATTTTTGACAGCCGCCTCAACTGGAAAAAAAGCAAGAGTTTACCACTGTGTTCACATGGCTATCAAGTTTTAAAGTGGAATCCATTTTCACACCTAAATTTGTGATTATGGATTTCTCATATTGAGTCACAGTGGAACGGTCGATGCAGGGGTCCCCGCTGGTGCCATTGGGTTTAAACAGCATGACGTCTGCCTTATTCTCCTTAAAATTTAGGAAAATTTAATGCCATCCAACTCCTGATGTCAATAAGGCAATCAAGGAGGGGCTGGACAGAGCATGGACCAGAGCGCTTCAGAGGGAAATAATCCTGACAGTTGTCCGCATAAAGATGAAAGGAAATACCGTGTTTCCAGAAAATAGCACAGAGTGGCAGCAGGTACAAGGAGAACAGAAGAGATCCCAGGATGGAGCCCTGTGGTACCCCTCAGGGGAAGGCAACAGAGGTGGAGGTAAAATCATCAATGCTGACACAAAAACTTCTATCCTAGAGATAGGACCTAAGTGGAGAGCTGAACCTGTGATGCCCACCTACTGCTCCAGCTTGGAGATGAGGATCTCATGGTCTATAGTGTAAAAGGCAGCTGTTAAATCCAGAAGCATGAGTAGTACACAGTCACCAGAGTCCACTGTTAAAAGAATATCATTAAAAACCCTTAACAGAGTGGACTCAGTGCTGTGGTGAGTTTTAAACCCAGACTAGAACACTTCCAGAATTGCACGTTCGTCCAGGATGGACTTCAGTTGGGTGTAGAGGACTTTTTCCAAGAGTTTGGACAAAGAAGGTAGCTTGGAGATAGGCCTGAAGTTTGACATAACAGAGTGGTCTACACCAGATTTTTTCAGCAGAAGTTGCACAACAGCATGTTTAAATTTTTTAGGCACCACACTAGAGGTTAAACTACTATTAATAATAGTAAGAATAGAAGGACCCAAGGTAGAAAAGACCTCCTTAAGAAGCCGAGGAGGGACAACATCAAGGAGGGAGCCAGATGGCTTCATATTGGAAACCAGCTCCTTTAAAAAGGGGAGAGTGACAGGCTTGAAGTGGTCAAACACAGCCAAACAGGGTATTAAAATGGATGGATCATGAGAAGGTGGTGAAATGAGGGCTCTAGTGCTTACAACCTCCTTCAAAAAAAGTGAAGAAATTTATCGTAAGTTTCCCTAGAAGCTTCCAGATAGACAGGTTCATGAACATTAAGAACAGAACTCAGTGTTAAAAAGTACACGGGGGTGTGAGAGTTAGAGCCAATGACTTCAGAAAAAATTTTTGATCTAGCAGCTTTCAAAATTTTCTGACAACACCACCAACTTTCTCTCAAAATTTCAAAAGAAATCTGCAAACTGTCATTTTTCCACCTCCGTCCAGCTCTCCTGCACTCCTGTCTAAAAGCACGGGTATTAGCATTTAACCATGGCTCTGAGCTGGGCTTTAGTTGCCTACTTTTTAATCGAGCCACAGAGTCCAGAGCAGTTTGGCAAGCAGAATTAAATTGAAGTGTTAGCTCCTCAGTATTGGAAGACACCGAGGGTTGTGAGGTCATTTCATAATTAAAAAACTGCAGAGAACTGAACGGCAGTGGAAGATTTAAGAGCATGGCAGCGCCGGACAGGAGCACACGGTTTAGCAGATTGACAGAGAGGAACAAAATCAAATAAGACAGGCATATGGTCTGAAAACACTGCTCAGCAATTTCCAGATTAAGAACAGATACACCACGAGATAAGACAAGATCTAATGTATGCCCACGTTCGTGAGTGGGACCAGTTACAGACTGAATTAGAATAAGAGAGTCCATTAAATCTAAAAGGTCCTTCATCAAATGCTTCTCAGTGCAACAAAAATGAATATTAAAATCCCCAGCAATTAAAACTTGGTCATATTTTGGCATAAATTCAGCCAAGAAATCATAAAAGTCACTTAGAAAATCCTTATTATACTTTGGTAGACGATAAACCACCACGCAGAGCAGCACATGTACTTCTGGCGAGTCCCTTACAGGGATCATTTTTACGCAACACCAGTTTTGTAGTTAGGAAGTAGAATGATTATTCACCCAGTTTTTGTTTCTCTCTGTCGAACTGAGACAGCTGCCTCCAGCCTCACCCCTTCCAGGAAAGAAGAATAAAGTTTCACCCTTTCAGCCATCCGTGTTGGAGCCACAGAGGGTGCTCAAACATTACACCTGCGCCTCTAACACTTAATATGACAATTACACAGTCTCTTCTTTAGTTAGGGCCCTAAATTTTCTCACTTACTTTTTTCATTCATTGACAGTGGAGAAGTTAGCAAGATTCTTACGGCAGATGATGATGGAGCCTGTGAATATGCCCACCTTGGTCAATACCTAAAACACCTTGGTATGGCACCTTCCCTCAACCAGGACCTGAGAGAAATGGTATTGTTGTTTAAGTTTGTTTTACTCTCTGCTACACCTTACTATGTTTGGTAATGATAACTGGGCACAGACTATAAAAGATTATATTTCTATTGGCAGAACAGAAAAAGAATTAAAAGGCTACTGTGCATCTTATGCAGAATTTCAACTCCACCGAAGTCCACAGTTTCAAAAACTCCCTTGTTTCTCTTACCATTAATTGACATACTGTACCTCTTAGGAGTACTGGGGTCAATAGTGTATGGTCCCTTGAACCTTCTACTAGAGTACACAAATACACACCTGCCCTGATCAACTATGCCACTCTGTATCTGGAAGCCACCCAACTGAGACTAGCCAACATGAAAACAATTCCCCAGGAACTTGTAGTGGTCTTTTCAAAGGTCAGCATCCTGAAGGAAATTGTGATGGACCATGGAACACCTTTTATTCTAGACATATTTAAACAACCAGCCAAATTAAAATGCTTAGAGGTCTGTTTATCACTGACAGAGTGATGGTCAAGGTGAATGCTTATGACTTAATTGGGTTTCTCAATTCAATGTCTACCTATGCCCAAGTTTCAGTGTCTTATTGAGAATCTGGGAAACACTCACTTCCTAACCATGATAACTTTTTAAACAAGGCTATTGGCAGATACCCTTCACTAATGTGACCAAGGAGAACGCCATGTTTAGAATTTGTACTAGACATTGGCAATACTGTGTGCTCCTTTTTTGGCTGCATCAGGCTCTAGTGACATTCCAGTGTCTGAAGGATAGACTTGGAGAGTTTTTCCTTGTCTTCTTAGAGAGTCAAGGCTGGGTGGCTGTCAAGAGGCAGGGCCTGTTAAAGCCCATTGCGGCACTTCTTGTGTGATTTTGGGCTATACAAAAATAAATTCTATAACTGTATAATTGTAGACTGCCACAGTCACATAGAGCTGCCTAGCTTAACAAAACTATCGTCTAATCCAGTATTTGAGAAGACCACTTATGCCACCTAGAGGCTGTACTAATGTTCCTCAAGCAAGAAGGCTTACATGTTAACCAAACAAATGTTTAAGGCAGGTACAAGTAAAGTATTTGCAATATGTTGTAGGTCAAGGACAAGTAAAGCCTCAGCTGTCCAAGATCACTTCCATACAAAATTGGCCCTGGATGAAAACCAAAAGTCAGGTCCAAGCCTTGTTAAGACTACCAGGATGCTACTGATGATTTATATCCCAGTGGTGAGTGAAGTCCTAGAAAGGTCAAGAAATCTCTTTCTAAGTAAAACACTAGATCAAACTGAAAAACATACAACATCTTAGATTGTTAATCTGAAGTGGACCATAGTTGTTAATTTTGTCCCCAAAACATGACGTTTTACGTATCAGAAGAATCGCTAGATAGGTCAGATTTAGTGACTACTGAGTTTTTTTTGTGACAGCCAATAACGTGCTGCCTTATGAAGCCATTACTATACTAAGGGTTAACAATTATGGAAAGTTCAACCACAAACTCCCGCTTTTCTTTTATCTCTTTTCCATGGTATGTAAAACAGACAGATGAACTTCTATTTGTGAGGTCCAAAACACCCGTGTTCCTAATTCCTTGTCATTGTATTTTATGCATCTTATTTCCAGATGAACATTCATTGGTTGTCCGCTTTCATGCACACAGAGCCCACCCCTACAATTAAACACAAAATCAATTCTGCTTGATTTTATTGGAGTGAATCATGGAATAGCTGGGCCAAGTCATTGGGTATGTTACATGAAGCAATTGCCTTCACAGGAACTTGCCGCCAACTGGCTAAGATTATGTAATTGAAGGCTACTACTGGAAATTACTGGTCATCTAATGTGACTTGGCCTTTTACTTATAACATTTTCAAACACTGTCCCACTGGGATTAATAAAGTATCTATCTATCTATCTATCTATCTGTTAATCCATTGCTTCCTATTCAAGACATATACAACATTTACTTCTTAAAAAGGAAAATAATATAATAAAAGACCTCAGCTGTCCTGTACAGCTGGGTTTCTTACTCTTTCCTTCCAGCAAACAGTACAGGACTATTGGCACTGGTACCAGTTGATGCTGGAACAGTTTCTACCCACAAGTGGTAAGGTTGTTGAGCAGTCAATCAGAAGAACAAATGTAATGTAATAAACATTGTATAGAAATATAGTACTTACAAATACAGTTGTTAGTGTATGTATTGCATTACATACATTAGTATATACAGGTGAAATCCCATTTTAACAAAATTCATGGGACAATAAAAATATTTGGTTATAACAGAAATTTCGCTATAACGAATATGGTGAAAATACAAATATTATTGTGACTGGGTTCACTACTGCAGGGTTCTTGAGACTCAGCAAAAGTATAGATGCAGCATTAAGTATTCTTTGCATTGCATTATTTTCTTCGGTGGCCATTTTTGGTTGAAAAAAACATTCATTATACTGAAATTTACATTCCATTAAAACAAAATTCATTAAATATTATATTATGAATGTTTGTTTGGGCCAACAAAAGTATTCGTTATTTTGAAAATGATGTTACTTTGATATTTGCTATAACGTGGTTTGACCTGTAAATATAAATGTGATCCCTTACAGGGATCAAACCTTGGACATCAGCACCTGAGGCGAAGCCTCTGACGTTGCGCCACAGCGGCTGGTTTGCCTACTTGCCAGGTTGAAGATCAGAGTATTAAATTCATATGTCTGAATCACAATCTGTTTATTTTGGATGGTTACCTATCAGGTAATGCTTGTGGTTGGTCAGCAGTATATACTACAGTACTTTATATATAAAAACTGTACATGTTGCATGCTATGTACTGTATACTATTCATTTATTTTTTATTGTATTTTTATCAGTTTTTCTGAGAAGACATGTCAGTAAGAATTTCAATGTACAATCAGTTTTGTCATTGGGGGTCTTCCAAAGCTTTAGCCCCTGAACTTTGATAGCCCCCTACCCTATCCCATAGACTTGTCAAAGACCATATGTACAATGCACACACAACCATAAAGTTGATTTAACAGTGCTGTCCTAGAGCAGGGGTCGCCAGTTCCAGTCCTGGAGGACAACCATAGCTGTACGTTTTCATTCTAACCCTTTTTTTTTTTTTTTTTTTTTTAACGAGTGCCCTGTTTGTGCTGCTAATTAACTTCTTGTGAATTCATTTTAATTGACTTCTCTTTTAAGATTTGTTCCCCTGAATTTCTTCATTGTTCTTCTGAATTGCTTCATTCCTTCCTTAAATAGCACCCAAAGAGAAATGAAATGTGAAATGAAGGAGCCAAGAGAAGACCAACTAAGTCAGGGTTTCAAACTCCAATCAATTTCACTCCAACCATTTGCTTAATGAGGTGCCGATTCTTGTCGTTAATTAAACTCGTTCTTTAATTCTGTGGCTTGTTGCTGCTCTCATAATGCATTACCAGACATTTACGAAACTGTTGATTTAATCTTTGCTAGCACTGATAAAACATTTTGTGGACCTGAGGAGATCGACATTCCTGAGACTTTCACCTTTCTTTATTTTCAGATATTGTGTGATGGACACCAGTTGTTTTGGCACATTTTGTATCTCATTATTGTTTGGCTGCTAATTAAGGAAAAAGAAACAATTAAGGGGCCTGGGTCTTCAAGAGCAAGTCAATTCAAATGAGTTCAAAAGAAGTTATTTGGCAGCAAAAACAGGACATTCATTAAGAAAAGAGTTAGAATGAAAACCTGCAGCCATGGTGGTCCTCTGGGACCGGAGTTGGCAACCCCTGTCCTAGAGTATATAGTTGGTGATCAGATTGCCAGCACACCACTGTTTCAACTGACTATTAGTAACATTAAAAAAAAGAGACTTTTTATTGGCCCTGTACATATAGAAGAGAACAGGGATTAATTGTATCCTTGTTTTTGATTGTGGGGTTTTACACTTAGAAGCATGAAAAAGTATACTTCACTTAAGCTTCTGCAATCTTTCAGTTATTAAACTGGTGTCTGAAACACTTAAAACACTTAACACAAACTTGCCATAAGCTGTGTTGTTCTTGGAGTTCAGTCAGCTGCTTTGTACGGTGCCCTCTAGTGGTGTCAGGGATATTTTTTTAAATAAAGTACAGAGAGACAATAAGTGAAAAATAAATTACAACAGTATAATATAAAGTCAATAGAAGCCTGGTTATCTTGATGCCTGGTTAAAATATTTATTTGTTAACTGGAAAAACAGATATCTCAGAGTTAATACTTTGGAATCCATCTTACTAACCGAAGGTTGTAAACCGGATATGGACGCAGGGCGCTGGGCACATCGAGGCGCACGCGCACTGCCGCCCGCCACAGAGCAAAAAAAGAAACGAGAGGATTCGAAGGTTGTATTACAGTACGGATGGAATCCCCACAGGTCCATGCTGTGACAACGTGCGCGCCAACAACGCGCTTGCGAAAGGAGTCACGGCTCAAACCAACTGTGACAACGTGCTTGCGAAAGGAGTCACGGCTCAAACCAAAGAAAACACAGAAACGAGACTACGACCTGTGAACTACACCTGGGGTAAAGTGTGCACGCCAGGTTGTACAGCCACCCGGACGCGACCGCCCACACCACCGCATATACCTTCAATGATATGTCTTCACGTAGTGGCTTCCCACCGAGGCGCATATTGCACTATGGCGCTCGCCCCACAGTCAGACACAGCGGCTTCCCAGAGTCAGTAGGTGGCCCCCAAACAACACAACCTGTTCAAGCAGTTGGTGTCAGCGAAGGCAACATGTACCAGACTTGGCCGTTTGCTTAGGCTGTACAAATCCAAGCCCATAGCTAATGACACAGCCACAGAGAAAACAAGACCGAAATGATTCAGCGCATATTTGAATCACATTACAGTATTATAGTACGGAATCCACAATGAAAGCGCTCAACTAAATACAAACACAAGCCCGTATGGCTACGACCTGTAAACGAAAAGTGCTGGATAAGCCTTGTAGTACAGATGGATAAGTACATTAGAAAAATGGATGGACAGATCAATAATGGACTTAAAAGTAACTACTCTACAAGGCTCTGGTCTTCCACCAGCCTGAAATGGATGAGCAAAGTCAAAAATGGTTGGGTTGAACAAATTAAATTGACTGTTGCTGGTTTTGTTTAATTACAACAATTTATTTTTGATTGCATTGTTTCAGTTTGTTAATATTCCTATTGTTAGTATTAGAAATGTCCACTGTTTCACACTTTTATCTTTATAACTTAAAAGTATGACTCAAAAAAAGAATTTGGGAGTTAGTGATTACGAAGACTAACTAGGTTTTAAGGTTACATAGAATGCACAGCACTGGGAGACCAGACTGATTCCAGGACTATAAGACATCTCTCCATTATAGAAAAAAACTTGCGACGAGATGTGATCTTTTGAAGAGAGATCTTTGAGAGACAGACAGACACTTTGACTTTCCGCGAGACAGGCAGGTCACGTCATACTTACAACCTTTGGAAGCATGTCCCGTGATACACATGCAGAGCAGTTTAGAGATAATGGAAGTAGGAAAATTTGAAAGTCTCAAGAAAATGAGAGTAAAGCTCACATTAGTGCAAACACATGGAAAATATTACTCGGTGAAATAACGGAACAGCAAAAAGAGGATCGAATAGTGTTTGAGGATTTCTGGGGGAGGAGAGAAAGGAAGTAACTTTAAAATGTTCGAAGAGCCTCACGAAATGCAGATCACTCTGCACAGGAGCAGCAGCAAGCCAGCAGCTGATCGAGCAAAGAGGAGGTAAACAAAACAACTGTTATTTGATTCCTATTGTATCACCATTCAAGAGGGGTTTCAGAGGAGCGAACGCGTCTCCTTGGAGTGTGTTCAGTCCCCTTCTTCACAATGGTGCGTATCTCTGTCGAGGGGGGGAGGAAAGGGATAGGCGAGCAAAGTGCAGATCACGCGGCACGGCAGAAGCAGCAATCTAGCAGCTGATCGAGCAAAGAGGAGGGAAAAAAAAAGGAATTTGTTTCCCATTGTATCACTGTTTAACAGGGGTTTTGGAGGAGCGCCCACTTCTCCTTTGGGTGTGTTCAGATCCCTTTTCACAATGGCACATGGCGCTTGGCGGCGGGGGCAAAGACCCCCTAGAAAGCTATAAGAAAAGGCTGAAGGACTCTGAGCAATCAAATATTAAAAGCTGATTTATACTTGATGTGTTCACACTGGGTACAAGGGCCCCACAGTGAAAATTACACCAGCATGGAAATTTTCTCTAAGTATGCGGAGATATTTATTCAAAATGGTCAGTTTCTAGTAATGTCTGGTTATTGGGTGCCAGAAGGATGAAAAAGGACTTGAATATGATGCAACAGGTCATCAAAAAGCAAGGAAGACATGGAAACACATTTTAAATGCATCTGCTCATCATGTAGACCCCTCACTCAAGAGAATATTACACTAGCCCCTGCTTTATCACTTTTGGTCAATGAGTCTGACACTCCACCTTCTCCTTTTCTTCCTCTTAAAGTTACTAGTAGCAGGCAGAACCCCTCTTCCATCAGCAGAGTCTCACATCCTCTTGCTGTGACACTGACCAAACACTCGCTTACTGACTAGGAGTCTATTAAAGAGCAGATTGAATGGGCTGCCACAAATATAAATGTGTTTTGGTTGCTCACTGCATACGCACACATGCTTTGCATTGTAATCCATGTACCGGATTCACGTGGTAAGTATAAACCAGGCTTAAGAAGTGACATGAAAGAAGTGTTTAAAATTATGATGGGGAATTCACAGAGCTGATGCCAACTGTTACTGTAATATAAAATGAGTTCTTCCAAACTGAAAATTTAACCATGAAAATAAAAAACAAATTAAAATGGTTCTAACCTGACCATGGCTCTCTGCATAACCCTAAAGTATCACTTCACTACCGCGCATCTCAAATGTTACCCAAACTGGGCTTCATTTCAACCTGTACGGCACTTTATACATTTAAAACCTGTTTAACTTGAACAATACAGAGCTGTACCTTGATTTGATTTTACTGGAAGTTTAGAGCTCTGTCACTCAACTGCAACGAAGAAAGCAAAGCCACATTCATACGGTAAAGCAAGACAGAGGGACAGAAAGGTTTTCAAGTTTTTCTTGTTCAATGACTTAAATTTTATAAGAGGTGATTCTGTTAGCCAAAATATAGATGCCATTTCCTGGAGGGGCATAATAACCAAAGTAATGTTATGTTCACTTGACTTTTCCAAGCCTGTAATGAGGATGGACTTTATAGACTTTGAACTTTTGTTTGGTCTGTCAGCTTTCATAATGTGACATGCTGTTTTACTGGCATTCTTGTAAAGGGCAGGAGGCCTGTACATGAAAGGGGAGTTTGCTCCTGAAGTATGATGCTTTATTGGTTTAAGATTTTAAATACAGATTCTCAAGAAGCTCTGCATCTCTTATTCCATCATCTCCACCGGTGTGAAGACTGATCAGCTCATAAGCGCAATACAAGATTGAAGAGACACCTAACCCTCTAGACACACCGAGTATCTAGACTTCGAACAAGAAGAGCTGCTACCCATCCAGGATCTAATACTGGGAGTTGTTGCACTCATATTTCTGCTTGATGTACATTAGGGGTCTTCATTTACAGAGTGTTAATCTATATTTAGTGTATCAAAGTATGAACTCACTTCTCTGCTCATGCTGTGCTCTTTCTAAACCACAAGGGTTACAAAGATAAGAGAAGGAAGTATTTTAACTGCTGGTGCAGCCAACCCTGGTTTATGCTGATGATGACCACAAGTTGAGCTGCAGATTGCATCTGTATCTCCACGACAGACTGGTTAAGTATAATTATGATGAGGCAAGAGTCAAAGGTTTGAGATATTCTGGTCTACCTAGAAAGGTGAGGACAGGTTCATAATTGGACCCTTCCATGATAAAAAAAGAAGAGTTAGTGTGAGAATTGAAAGAAGAAATAGAGGAAAAAAGAAGGCATATACAGTAGCTACCTTGCAGCGTGCAACCTGTCTAAACTGGTCTGTACACTGTTTTTCTTTCTTTCAGGATGAGTAATAGCAAAGGAAATCACAACATAATCAATGAAGAAGGCTAATACAGATTGAAAAAGGACTAACAGAAACACACCACTTGCTGGCCATGATGGGAGAACCAGTTGCATATTTTCACTCACTTTTTAAAACACCAACAAACATTCTCGGGGAACTTTACATGTTTGATTGAAGGTCTGGAAGCCTTCTTATAATGAAACCTGTACTCTTCAGCAATAAGATACATTCTTGGTCTCCGATGGGGCAGTTGTAGGAGGGCTCAATCACATATAAAGTGTATTCTCGCACAGAAGACTACAATCAGAATCCGACAGCTTTTTAGGGAATACTGGAAGGTTGGCTAGGCAATCATCATTAAAAATTGGGCAAGGGAAAGTAGAAAAGAGGAGTAAAAATAGTCGGATAAAGTTAAAAGATGAAAAAATTTAACAATACATTTTTCCTTTGTGAGACTCAATCTCATGACATCATCGGGGTGAGCTGCAACAGAACAAAGACAAGACATAAAGAGAAGCTGTTCACCTTTGTAACAAACAATAGCATGTTCTTCTATCATAATATCCTAAACACTCAGCCATGATGAGTTTTATAAATATTACACTTGAGCAAAAACATTTACACAGGAATAAAAAGACTGAAGGATAAGAAGAGTTTAGTGTCATTCACCACAAACATGTCATGCTCCCTTTTTAACCCTTAATCACACAGCCACGCCATCGCTAAGCTAAGTCAGCCCCATGTCTCTAGTTTACTGTGCTGTTTTTGCTTTGGACCTTTTAAGAACATGCCTAATGATTTTCATGCAATCTGGGTTTTGACCTTTTTTTTAACCTGTTACTTTATAAGTGCATTCACATATTCATCCGGGAGGGGCTCAGAGTAGAGCCGCTGCTCCTCCGCATCGAGAGGAGTCAGATGAGGTGGCTCGGGCATCTGATTAGGATGCCTCCTGGACGCCTCCCTGGTGAGGTGTTCCGGGCACGTCCAACCGGGAGGAGGCCCCGGGGAAGACCCAGGACACGCTGGAGGGACTATGTCTCCCGGCTGGCCTGGGAACGCCTTGGGATTCTCTCGGAAGAGCTAGAAGAAGTGGCCGGAGAGAGGGAAGTCTGGGCATCTCTGCTCAAGCTGCTGCCCCCGTGACCCGACCTTGGATAAGCGGAAGAAAATGGATGGATGGATGCATTCACATATAATACAAAAAGCATCTACTAGAAAAGCCATGTCTGTTTGTCTATCCATTAGCATGAGACAACTTTACTCGTGATGGAACGATTTTGTTGATAATTTTGCACAATTTTTCGATGAAACCCGTTGGACGAGTTTAGTTTTTGGTAAGATATTCCAAATAGAGCATGCCATACATATTTTTGAAATTTCAAAATCTCCAATTGAAAAGAATTGAGAAATATTCTGTGTGACTGCAACAGCAAATAATGCACCATTTCAATTTTATCTTGAGAGTGGTTACTTCAGCTTGTATGTTTTTTGTTTTCTTTTACTCTTGCACCACATGCTTCTGATTGCAAAACTACAGTGGCTGCTTACTTTCCCATGTGGCAGAAGCATTTATGTTCTATGATAAGTACGCAGTCTCTTTGCACTTCTTGGCCACCATACTAAACCTGCGGTTGCATGCAAGCAAGTGCACCTCACTGCAGTTCACAGGATGAAGCAGGGGCAGGTGTAGGCAGGTTTAGATGGCCGAATGTCACCATAGTCACTAATAATAATGTTCTTTATTTATTTAATATGGTGGCAATAATTCATTATTTACTTATCACCTTCGACCTTAGTACTGCCCCATACTGTACAAGGGCAGTTCTCACTATCTGCTAACAGCCTTGCTTCTGCCTGCGCTCCATTCTGTGCTCATCTTTGCAGATGCACGGCATCTTGCACGAATCTAACCTAGAGTAGCTCACTTTTCCTGCTCATTGAAATTGAAGTGGGTGACACAATGTTCACGCCCATAAATGCAAAAAGTAAAAGCAGCTTAACGTATGTAGAGAAGCTTGAAAAATGACTCAGTGACACTTTGCTTAAGTGACTAAACATGCACTCAGTGATTCTGTTACACTAAAAAAAACAAAGATTAAAATGATTCAATATCTCTGTGACACTGTAATTTACCAGCAAAACAGAAAGTGAACTCCTAAATAGCTACAGACCCCCCACATTCAATAAATAACGATAGCACATACTTTATTCAAATTGGAATCTGTCATTGAAAGTAATTTCAGCCACATGATACTGTAAAATGGTATTTAAAAAATATTTTATGTACACTACTACTTCTTCTTTTGGCTACTCCTGTTAGGGGTTCTCACAGTGGATCATCTTGTTCCATAACTTTATGTACACTACTAGTACATGTAAATTACTATATTCTATTACTGTTATTTTTGATATATGTCAATCTTACAAAAATAAGTAATAAACAAAATTGTGATAAACTCTGATGAAGCGACTAGAAAAATTTAAAATGCTAACAGTGTCCAGATGCCCAGAGTTTTACACCATGCATAAATTTTCTTATTTTCATTGTTATTATAACTCACTTGTTACACTGGCGTGTCCTCAAGCCTCCCAACCCAATAATTTAAATAACTATTTACATCTTTATGTTACTAATCAAATAAAACACAAAGCTTTGTAAATTCTCTCAGTACTCTCTGATATACATTTACATGGTTTTGACTAATGCCTACAATTGTTATAACAACCTTAAATTAGAAAAACCATTTGGTGTTTTAACAACAGATGAGAAATGTTTTCTCAGGATGAGATCTGGTGACTGAAAAAGTGATGCTATAACATTTACATTGTCCTGAATATTCCAGTGCAATAAAAATGGACATGCTTCACCACAAGATAAAAATGATCACACAGAATTGCTTTTCATTTATTGGCCCCCTAAAAGAATTACTGGACCTGAAACATTCTAGGGAAATTTACCCCTCACTAATACCATTCACTATAGGAGAGCAGCGGTCAGGCTAACTGACGTCTTCTGCTGTGCTTTCCACGTACTTGTACACATTGTTAAAATCATGGTGAAGGATGACTCAGATAACCAGATGACTTATTGCCACTGCTCAGGCAGTCAGTTTTTGCATTGTTTGCACCACTTTACCCACAAAAAAGCTTTTCTATGTCTAATAAGGTGTGCCTTTGCCACAACCTTAGCTTCCTTTTTAAGAAGTTCTCACATTGATGTTCATGAAATTTTTCACTCCCCACTAATATCTCATATCAATGACCAGATGTCAAATTCTAGGAGTTTTTTTGTTTATGTACTAGGGGGCTTTGCTCGCCAACTGCCAGGCCACTTTGTGGTTCTACTGCTTGCGTATGGGGAAGCCAATGTACAATTTAAACAGATTGTTATTTTCATGGGAATTGTTACATATGCATAATAGAACTATTTTACATTACAGCGAGTAATTAACCATATTAAAAAATAGTAAAACTTAATAATTTGAAAGTAAATTATGTTTCATGTTGTGTTCAAGGCTTTCGTTGAGTTATACAATTTCATTTTGTTTCGCTTTGAAATTAACATGCAAATATTTTTTAAACGTACACTTTTACTGTAAAACTTTAGTAAAAAAAATTTTTTTAATTAAATTTTCATCAATATCGCATTGAATATTGATTCTGTGTTTCGACTTAAATAGTGAGAATGCAACGTATAACTGCCCATGAGAGAATTTCATTTCTTTCTCTCTAATAAATAAACCAACTTTTTTAAATGTCTGTCTCTGCGATTTGTTAATTGCGTTTGCAAAATCAATTCTAACAGGAAATGGTTAACGTTTTGATACGAATGGCATGTCAAGTTCTCCTTTGTTGTCTAATGTTTACCGGGGAAGACGTACTACATTATCTTTCTTGGATATATCCTTCTTTCAACAATAATTTGGGTGGTGGAAGACTGGACGGTGTAAGACCGGATGGTGTTAACGGTTGTAGTTATTCTTCGGAATATTGTAAGTTGATGTTTTCATCTTCCACATGATCACCACCAACTGTTTCAGCATAGTCTATTTATATGCATTTAACCAATTTGCCATGTAACCAATCGACAATTTTCGAGGTAATTTGTTTGACTTCATTGTTTCTTTGTACTAGGATTGCCGTGTACTCATTTCTTCTGTTCATATCCCTTCGGGATGCATTAAATGCTTTTATGTCTATTCTGGCTCATAACACAGTCCACAAGGTATCTTTGTATTCTGACGACATTCTTCTGTTTCTAGGAAGTGCCACTTCCGACATTCCTCACATATTAACATTTTTTTGTACATACGAATGCCTACCAGGCCATAAAATCAACTAGAGGAAATCTGTGCTTCTCCCTATAAATCATGCCTGTCAATCTCTCTCTTTTCCTTTCTTCATTCCAGTTGTTAGCTCTTTCAGATACTTAGGAAATCACCATTACTCCTTTCACTACTGATGTTGTACAGTGAAACTTTCACACCATGTCTAATGAAGTAAAATGCACTCCTCAAAATCTCTCTTGCCTTACAGAGGCGTTTGGCAATCATGAAAATGAATATTGTTCATCACTTAAATTTTGTTAGCTCAATACTCCCTATTCCCTTACCTTCCTTCTTTTGGATTCACATATCAGCTCCTTTTTATGGAACAGTAAAAGACCTGCTTTTCCTTTTGTTTTGTTTTGTTTCCTTTTTGATATGTGGGCGTAGGTATCTCCCTTCCAGATTGTGAACTGTACCATTGGGCATATGTTCTTCGCCACTTATCCCTATGGCTGAACTCCCCACTCCCATCAGCCCTGCCTACTTATAGAAACAAATCTGGTTTCCCCTCACTCTCTGAAACTCCTATTATTCATCAGACTCAAAACAAAAAAGAAACAGATTAATATAATCCATCCATCCATCCTCTTCCGCTTATCCGAGGTTGGGTCGTGGGGGCAGCAGTTTGAGCAGAGATGTCCAGACTTCCCTCTCCTCGACCACCTCTTCTAGTTCTTCCGGGAGAATCCCGAGGAATTCCCAGGCCAGACGGGAGACATAGTCCCTCCAGCGTGTCCTGGGTCTTCCCCAGGGCCTCTTCCTGGTTGGACGTGCCCGGAATACCTCACAAGGGAGGCGTCCAGGAGGCATCCTGATCAGATGCCCGAGCCACCTCACCTGACTCCTCTTGATGCGGAGGAGCAGCGGCTCTACTCTGAGCCCCTCCTGGATGACTGAGCTTCTCACCCTGTCTTTAAGGGAGAGCCCAGACACCCTGCAGAGGAAACTCATTTCAGCCACTTGTATTCGCAATCTTGTTCTTTCAGTCACTACCCATAGCTCATGACCATAGGTGAGGGTAGGAACATAGATCGACCGGTAAATTGAGAGCTTTGCCTTGCGGCTCAGCTCCTTTTTCACCATGACGGACCGTTGCAGAGCCTGCATTACTGCAGACAGCGCACCGATCCGCCTGTCGATCTCATGCTCCATTCTTCCCTCACTCATTAACAAGACCCTGAGATACTTGAACTCCTCCACTTGAGGCAGGATCTCACTCCCAACCCTGAGAGGGCACTCCACCCTTTTCCGGCTGAGGACCATGGTCTCGGATTTGGAGGTGATGATTCCCATCCCAGCCGCTTCAAACTCAGCTGCGAACTGATCCAGAGAGAGCTGAAGATCACGGCCTGATGAAGCAAACAGGACAACATCATCTGCAAAAAGCAGTGACCCAATCCTGAGTCCACCAAACCGGACCCCCTCAACACCCTGGCTGCGCCTAGAAATTCTGTCCATAAAAGTTATGAACAGAATCGGTGACAAAGGGCAACCCTGGCAGAGTCCAGCTCTCACTGGAAATGGGTTCGACTTACTGCTGGCAATGCAGACCAAGCTCTGATACCGGTTGTACAGGGACCGAACCGCCCCTATCAGGGGGTCCAGTACCCCATACTCCCGGAGCATCCCCCACAGGATTCCCCAAGGGACACGGTCGAACGCCTTTTCCAAGTCCACAAAACACATGTACACTGGTTAGGAAATCTCCTATGCACCCTCCAGGACTCTGCTAAGGGTGTAGAGCTGGTCCACTGTTCCGCGATATATATTTTTATATATATTTAATATACCATATGTCATTATTTAAGTGTTCCCTTTATTTTGTCAATTCACTGTACATTACACTTTTTACACACTGGACAGACTATTTCAGCCAAGACTAATGAATAGTGTTGTGGTCAGACACAGCTGCTGACAGCAAGAAGACTGGTGCTTCAAAGGTGGTCCAGACTGTCCTCAATATATAGAGTAACAGGGGGATTGCACCTGTGAATGGGATGTTCCCAGTATTCATGCTGGAAGATTTTTTCATGGGAGCAGGAAGGAAAACCAGTAGGTCAGTTAGACCCATAAAATACAGTCAGATAGATCAGTCAATTAACTAGGCCCATAGTATGCAATTGTGTTTATCTGTTATATGAATAATACTGTAATAAGCAGAACAGAAAATAAAAAAGATCACTCACGGCGCATGTACCCAATGGTACTATTCTTGTGAGGCGCAAGTCATGTTACTTCGACTTGTTACGTGTTATGAACTAAAAATACATGCAGGATATATGATATATACATACTGTTGCCACAGACAAAGAGGCTTCAGTGTTACCTGACATTTTTGAGGTTGAACTGCTTAGAGAACCCAGTCTTTGGAGGATGAGATCCAGAAAAGAACGAGCTCTTTTCGTCTTGCTCGGTAGGTGCTCTTATTTGGGAGGTGTCCTTGGAAGTTTCTTAAGTTAAGGCTACAGGACTGCAAATTGAAGGGTATTTTAGAAAGTGTGTGTAGATGGGGAAATGTATGAAGGCAACTGTAGCATCAGCTCAGAAAATGAGAAATGTGGGTATGAAGCATTAAAATAGAGAGAGAAAGACTAATAGAAACATTTGGCTGTCCCGAATGCATTATAAATGTATAAAATTAATAGTGATTTAAAAAATGAAGTTACTTTTATTGGGAAGTGAATTATGTGACAGACATGGCATCTATGTAGTGCAAATGATGTTTATGTTGAAATTTCCTTGCTCTACTTTATTGATTGATTTGCAATTGAATGACAATGGTACAGCACGACCACTTCAATAACGACAACAGCAACATTATGAAAGGTCACCAGGCTTACTACAGAACATTTAGACAATATTCATCTGTTCTTCCTTCTTTTTAAGCATTGAGAATAACAGCCCATCCTGTTAGGACTGGTAGCAAAGCAGAAACAAATCCAAGATGGGACATCAGTCCATCACCCACTTTGCTCAAACACCCACTACTTAGACTTGCTCTGCTCACTCCTCTGTTTTTAATTCATGTCACATTCCTTTCAAACAGCAGAGAGAAGAGGCCTCTATATTCATTTAAACCAGATTGCACTACAGAGGCCATTCCTACACAAGCCCTGCTATTCATCTATGAAGATGACTGCATTATCATTATACCACGATGTTTAAAAATGACAAAAATGGTTTGGAAAAAGTGTTCAGTTGACAAATATCTCCTGGACATGAATTTGAATTTGGTGAAAAATGTGGAATAAAAAGAAAAAAAGCAAAGAAGTGAAATTGTTCCATTTCCATAGCCACGGTCAGCAATGTTAGTTTTGGAGTAGAGAATAAAACACTGCTATATGGAACATATTTTCTAAATAAATTAAGCATAAAAAACCATTTAGGCTGCACTGTGCCAGTATGTTTTTTTAAAGTGTGTGCAGTCAGTTAAATAATGGCTGGTTATGGCAGCCCTGAGCTTCATTTCCGGACATGCCTTTATTTATTAACAGTTTTAGATTAAGTACAGATTGACACATATGCAGACTTCACACACGCTTTTAAGACCTTTTAAGACATTGACTGCAAAATAGAAGAAAGTTGGCAGAAAAAGGCACATTTGTTTAATTTTGAATACATGTATGTAGTCCTAAACATCAGAGGCAAAAACATCATTGAAAGCTGGAGCCTATGGCTGATTTGCATCTCCCAGGGCAGTGGCTCTCAGTTCAGTCCTTGTGCCCCCTGTGCCTGCTAGTTTTCATTGCTACAAGTTTCTTCTTCTAACCGGACTCCAATATTAAGTAAGCAAACTATTACTTGTCGGTGTATTTTTTGTATCAATTGAGAAACTACAAACTGGCTATGATTTTTTAATTTACCACATACACGCACAAAAGATGTGCCCTTTAGTAATTTGTATCACTTGCCTTGCTGTCCACTGTGCCTACCTGTTATTAATATCAGTATTCAGTCACAATTATGAGGACAAAAGGTCACAGAAAAACTGAACTAAAAAGAAAATAACAGAGCAAGTCATCAAAAGACATAGCAAAATACAAATATTTCTTTTTTTTTTTTAATAAATGTAAATTCAACCCTGATGTACTTTTCTGAAAGCAACATAGGAGAAAAAATAACAGATAATTAAACAATTAGATCAATAAAAGCCAAAAATGACACTGAAAATAATTGAGACAAAAACCTGCAGTCACAGGGGGCCCCCGAAGATTAAACTTGAGAACCACTGGCACAGGGCATCGGTGCCCAACCAGTGTCCTGGGGGGAGCCCTTGTGCCTTTCATTTTTGTTCCAGCTAGTTTCCAAGTCAGTCAGTCATTTTTCCTGCAAGTGTTTTTATTGCTTAAGTACCTCATCTTTTTTCTGCATCTTATTCTGCATTTAGGAAGCAAAAGTAGGGTGAGAATTATATTCATAAGAAATGTAGACATATTTGTATTTTTGTGAAAGTTTCAGTTCTTAACTCTCTCCTGTAATTTTCCTTAACTCATCTTTTTCTGTGGAGTTTACTCCATTAATTGTATCCCAGTAATGACAATTAACTAAGATTAATTAACAATGCAAAAACTATCTGAATGAGATATTAGGACAAGCGAGCTATTAGCTAAGTGTATAAGCTTGACAGACTGAGCCAGTCTCCTCTAATCTGTCAAATGTCTTCTTATGTTGGTAATTCTAAATTGACTCTGGATGAGTGACTGTAAGCAAGCCCATGAATGTGACGTGAAATTGATTGGTCATTCTTACAGGCTGGTTCTTGAGTGCCCAGTGGTGCGATGATAAGCTCTACATAGCAGATTCAGAAAAATGATCATTGATGCTCAAATGCCCAGCTGGCAAAGTATGATAAGCCATGAAGCTCAATGAAAGCAAAATCAATGGGGTGTTATGGAGTCCTGCACAGACTATAATGCTATTGATACTGTAGCAACATAAGATGTGATGGTTCACTTAAGTTTATTCTTGACTTTGCATGGAGCATCTCTTAAAAAGACACACAAGTCAATAATTCTGCTATCTTGTTTGTTCATACGTGAATAGTAATACTAACATGTAGGTTATATAATGTGACTTTTTTTTCTAGTTTTGATGGCAGGAAGGAAACAAATGGCAGCTGAAAAGACTCCAAGTCATGAATCAACAAAAGAGTTTGTCTGGACTGGTATGTCAAAATTTTGTCTCACTGGTAATAATCATAACAGTAAAAGTGTGGTTTGAATCACTGACATCTTGGTCTGTTATTTTTTTTTTATTAATGTTTAATGGAGCTAGCAAGCTGCTGCTGTATGTCATTCTGGTTCATAGTCACTCCTTTCTGTATGCTTTGCCATTAGATAAATAATATACACCACCGGTTATGGTAAGTGTGAAAAGCTGACAAGATTGAAATTTCAGAAATGTACATGTGGCAACCACTCACTACATGCAAATGTTTTGTGATGTGCCATTCCCAAAAAGCTTAATACAGGGCTAGGGGGATGCCCAAATCAATTTGAATAAGTTTTCTTTTATTGTAAATAACTGGAAACAGTTTAAAGTTTATACAATACAAATGAGTAACAATCAACAAAAACTTGTTAGAATGGATTGTAAGCATCAAATAACAAAAATGTACATACAATGAGAATAAAATTTCAAGCATTAGAACTAAACACTGGAAAAAATACCTCAATATAAAAACACACAAAACAAAAGATTCAGTTTCTTTGTGATGTGAATTGTAATATTGATTAGCAAATACAAATGAATACTGACTCTATGAACTTATTAAATAAAAAAAAAAACAAGAATTCACACCTCAGCTCTCTGTAGACCCAGCTAAACCCAACACACTTATGCAAAGAGTTTTAAAAAAAATGTGGTTCAGGATCAAATTAAAATACTAAACACCAACGGACCAGCAAAAATGTACAGCTTTTAAACTACCTGCTCAAATAATGATTAGAAAGCAAGCCCATCACCATTTTGAAATGTCATGACAATATTAGTAAGCATCATCCTTACATCTTTCTCTGAACGGCTGAAGGATATCACTTTATGTGCAAGATTCAGATTTGTGAAATCTAAATTTCTAATCATTGTATAGGACAAAGCTAAAAGTGCAATGCATTATTACATGTATATGTAACATGTACAAAATACATTCTAACACAAACATTAATGCCAAATACGCCTGGCCAGGTGTAACTGCTGGATGGACAATTACATGGCATTTGCTAAAGGAGTCTTAGTAACAGGACTAATGTTTGAGATGCGACCTTTATTTGGAATGAAAAAAGGCATTGCATGTTATTATTACACTAGCTGTGTTACCCAGCCTCACCTGGGATATTTTGTAAGACAATGCGCCTCGATTAAAATGTCAGTTAATCAGGTATATCAAAAGTACTGTAACTAACTTAGTACTTTTGTACATGAAAATTCAATTATTGTAACTTTTTTTTAACCAAGGGCTAATATTACTAGCAGGCAGCGTGGTGTAATGGTTAAGGTTTTAGAATTTAAACCTTGAGATTATGAGTTTAAATCCTGGTACTGACACTGTGCAACCATGAGCAAGTTACTTCACATGCCTGTGCTACAATTGGAAAAACAAAACAAATATAACCAATTTGACCTCAAATATTGTAACTTGACTTTGGATAAAGGCATCAATTAAAAAATTAGGCCATTGGAGCCTCTTGAACATGGTATAGACGATTGCCCAGGAGTAAAAAAAAATTCCAGCATTACATCAATTCCTGCTTTTTCTATGACTTGCCTTTAACTTCTGGTCCTTGCAAAACACAATTTTACAGGAAATTGTATTTTTGAATTGAAATAAGTAACCAGTAGGAATAATGTGAAATCTGTGCATATATTATTAAATATTATAAAAAGAAATCCTGTCCCCTGTCCTGATAGTCTATGATACGTGATTTTTCTCGTATTATATTAAAAAATCGATATCATCGATGTCTTCAAGTATTGCTAAAAGGTTCATTTTCTGCGTGAATGCAATTAAGTAAATAAAAGTGAAAAATAGATACTGTACATTTTGTCCCATTCGATGGATATGTTTATATAAAGACGTACTGTAAAATTAACAAAGTTAACAAAGACACATTTAAAGGGTAGCAGCCTAAGGCGCCAAAAAGGAGGACAATACATATTTTTTAACTTACTTAATGACAACCCACTTAGTTCGTAAATGTTTTTGTTAATGCTGAAGTCACGGCGCACATTTCGTTACAGATAAGCCAATGTTGCAGGCTTCATTAAACCATACATCCCGAACAATTTTGTACAGATCGTCTCGAAAATCTACACCCGATGATGGGGGTTTGCGCATGGGTAAGTGAAGCGAAGCAAAGTTCAAATAGGACAGTGAAATCACAGAAAAGATCGAAGCCCTCAGGCCCAGAATTCATACAACGAAGGAAAGAAGATGAACAAAAGAGTTGTAGTTCGGTTCAGAGTATAGAGTGGTATCTCCTGAAGAGGTGGCAAGCGCGGTACAAAACATCGAGCACCAAGGTGGGAAAAATTAAGTTGTGCTTTTTGGTACGTCGGCGCTTTAGCTAAACGTCTGTGCTTGCCGCTTTTTTTATGGCACGCTGACTCTAAGATACGCGTTATATCTATTATGATGTTAGAACTACAGAAATTACAAAAAACTCATCACTATTGCTAAATAAACGTTTACAACAGGCATGGAAAAACATTGTGGTTCTATTCAATAAGGGCGCGCACAAAAAGGCGACCTTCAAAAGGGCGGCCTCAATTGGGCGCGGCGAATAAAAGCGCACATAAATAAAAGCGATCTTCAAAAGGGCGACCTCAGTTGAGCGCCGAATAAAGGCGCCCGTAAATATAGGCGAGCTTCAAAAGGGTGACCTCAATTGAGAGCCGAATAACTGCGCGCATAAATAAAGGAGTGCTTCAAAAGGGTGACGTCAATTGGGCGCAGCGAATAAAGGCAAACGCAACAAAATTATTACAGAAAATTTATTAGATAAAGGCAATGATTGAACGTATAAAAAGGTGAAAGCAAGAAATTTTCTGGTTTTCATAATATTTGCAGAACTGTAAACTGCCGTCAATGAGAATAAGTCACGTATACGTAGGCCTATTATTCAAGAGGCTGTCTGTGACTCATTAAATATGCAACAGGTGAAGGGAACCCCGTAGCAACAAGGCCTGTGTGTCTTTGTTATAATAAAGATGAGTGCAACTATTGTGTCAATTCGCGTACAATATACATATTTTAACATGTTTATTCCGTTTACTGACCCATTTGCTGCAATGTGAATTAATTTAATACAATTTTACTTATGTTACGTTTGGATTGATTTTTATGGTTATTTACTTATTATATTGTGCCTCTATCTGCTTAAACGTAATCTTGATATTTAAGTGTATTCATAAAAAGCTGTATTTTTTAAGAAAGGCTGGATGTGTTAATGTGCACTGTAACGATGCATACAGGCAGCTGTGCCGTACGTTTCCGATGGTTGGTAAAGAAACGTCAATGGACGTCCTATGTAAAGCACTCCAGTGGTCAGAAACGGCCCTAGCTATGAAAGCATCTGTTCAGGTGCATTCCAGATCTGATTTTGAATTTCCCACGGCGGGAGTGTGTACTGAGTTATTAGAAAAAGCTGAGCTCATAATTTCTGACAAACATAAAAATGAGAGATTTGTACAGGAATGTTGGTAATGTCGCCGCTTGACAAATCGCCGTCTGTACAAATTGAAATAAAGAGACAAATGAAAGAGTCAGTGATGCTTAAGATGTAATTCAAACAACATGTAAATACGTATCCAAATTATCGTCATGTTATTACTCTCTGCATGTTCCTTTTCATTTGTTTTAATTCAGGACTTGCTGAAAATAGAATTATATATTTCTAGATTCAAAAGTTAATCTTTAAAAAAATCATTGCAGCTACAGTAGTGTGAAAATGATTTAATGTAGTTTGTCAAAATATGGAACATTTAAATAATATTTTCCAACTGTTTCATGTGGCCGATTTTGGGGGGTTGGGGCTGTCCTGTGCCTGTTTAAATGTGAGGGTTTGTATAGCGGCACGTGATTCATTACCTGTCCCCCGTTGATGACGAGTCACCAGGCTGATCTCACGCATGATACACACCGAACCGCAATAGGACTGACTGGCTGGCTGGCCAGGGGCGGATTACTTATTAAGTTCTGGAGGCACTGCTTGAAGCAGGCGTATGAAAACGAGACTTAGCTGAATACTTCTTTTTTAATAAGCCTCGTCTTACAATCAAAGCTCAGTCAAGTTCATGAATTTTAAGTGCTTCTGGTTAACTCAAGACTGGCTTAAATGGTCCACGATTATGCGCGCACGAGCGAAATTTATGCAGCCCCGACCGTGGAGAAAATCCATCAGAGCTCCAAAAAGAAAAGTCAGAGTGCAACATCATACAAAACCTGTAACTTCAAGAGTGAAGCGGATGTATGGTGTGGAGATCGCCGTCAAAAATAACTTCTACGGTCACAAACATCACATCAAATGCATGCTTCAATTTCAAGGTGCAGGAGAAATAAGCCGCTAAATTGATTTTCATGTGTGAAGGCGCAATCCAGACTGTTAGCATATTATGAGACCACACCCCACACTGCATCCCGGTAGTGTAAGGGCAGTACTTAAGTGTACAGTGATTTATTTATATTATATAAATGTAATCATTAATACCGTATTGAATAAATAAATATAATTATTAGCGATTTGATTAAACACTGTATATACACATCTAACTATACCTTTTATATTGCAACATTCTGTCATCCAGCCCAACCTCATCAAGTGTCCTGCAGCATGGGGCGCTTCATTTTAAGCACACAACTGCGAGGGTTTCTGTTTTGCAGTCAGGCGTGTCTGTCGACCAAGTAAAAGAGGAAAAAATAACCTAATCGTCAATTGAAACTGTACAGAATGTTTTCCAGATGCTTCTGACAATCTGGCAGTGCTTAGTAAAGGGAGGTTTTGAAATTTCAAGTTTGTGCACTGCACAGTATTTGAGATATCTCAACGAAAGCTTAACTTTCCCGACATATTTTTCATTAAGAATAAGTGTGGAAAAAATCAGTCCACCAGGAGCCAAGGTGTTTCATGAAGACAGACAGCCCGCGGAAAACCCTTGAAAATACAGTTCTTTCATGACGCTTTATTGGGATCGTGTAGTTCCTAGTAGAACCATTGTCAGACAAAGGACCACTTAATTCTGTGAATGTTTTTTTGCATATCAGATTGATTTGTTTTGACTTTGTAAAGGTTTCCAATATGTGGAAAAATAAGAATTCTTTAATGAATTGTAGGCTACTACTGACAGATAAATAAATCCTGAATTTAGTCTCTGTTATTGTATGCAGCGAGAGTTCTTTTAAAATCAGGAACCTATTGGTATTTTATAAATCTGTTATTATCTATTCATGGTTATTTATGGGGCTGGTTACTTAAAAGCTCTTTCTTAAACATTATGGCATTGCTCTTAAGGACCAGTCTGGCACTTTTATTTTTAAGAGTGAGTGCTTTTCACATTATGCTATCACACCTAAAAAGTTTTCCTCCAGTTTGCCAAGTTTGATTGTAAAGATACCTAGTTTGAAAATACCATACATCAGACAATTATGTAGGAAATAACAGTGTGAGCAATGTTAAAACTGAACTGGAAAACATACTTCAGAATTACTAGAATGCGAACATAAGTGCACATTTAGCAACCAAAAAGAAAGTTGTGCCTATTGCTACTGGTGGAAGGCCTCTCAATGGCGAGCCTCACTCTCTCTGAAGAGGTTCCCTTCTACCAGAATGACTTATGGCACAATACAATTCAACATACATCAGTGAATTTATCTCTAAATTTATGTTATCAAATAATGTGCGGTCTACACAGATGGTCTAAAATAAGTTTGGAGGTGCTATCATTCGCACCTATGTGCAGTTTTATGCACTTGACTTTTGGGAAGACTGAAGAACATTATGTACTGGCAAATAAAACTTTGGATAAATGTAGTTTATATAATTTCACATACCAGTAACTTCAAAATGGTGGTGATCTTGCAGTGATGCTGAAAACAAAATGTCAAACATACCATTGAATGCAATAAATCAGAACAAGTACCTGATCATGCTTGCCCATTTGTATAGTGAGTTTCTGTTTAACTGGCAGATAGTTGAATATTTTGCTTTTTATTAACTTACATAAAGAGAATAATATGAGCTACAAAAAGAATAATAAAAAGGTTGAGAGCAATTAACTATTGAGGTATGTAGTTGAATCTATTTAATATATACACTTCTTCTTTTGGCTGCTCCCGTTAGTTAGAGGTTGCCACAGCGGATAATCTTGTTCCATATCTTCCTGTCCTCTACGTCTTGTTCTGTCACACCCATCACCTGCATGTCCTCTCTCACCACATCAATAAACATTCTCTTAGGCCTTCCTCTTTTCCTCTTGCCTGGCAGATCTATCTTTAACATCCTTTTACCAATATACCCAGCATCTCTCCTCTGCACATGTCCAAACCAATGCAATCTCGCCTCTCTGACTTTGTCTCCCAACCGTCCAACTTGAGCTGACCCTCTAATGTACTCATTTCTAATCCTATCCATCCTCGTCACACACAATGCAAATCTTAGCATCTTTCACTCTGCCACCTCCAGCTCTGTCTCCTGCTTTCTGGTCAGTGCCACCGTCTCCAACCCATATAACAAAGCTGGTCTCAATACCATCCTGTATATTTTCCCTTTCACTCTTGCTGATAACGGTCTGTCACAAAATACAGTACTCCTGACACTCTTCTCCACCCACTCCACCCTGCCTGCACTCTCTTTTTCACCTCTCTTCCACAATCCCTATTATTCTGTACTGTTGATCCCTAGTATTTAAACTCATCCACCCTCGCCAACTCTAATCCTTGCATCCTCACCATTCCAATGACCTTCCTCTCATTCAGACACATGTATTCTGTGTTGTTTCTACTGACCTTCATTCCTCTCCTCTCTAGAGCATATCTCCACCTCTCCAGGGTCTCCTCAACCTGCTCCCTACTCTCACAACAGATCACAATGTCATCAGCAAACATCATAGTCCAAGAGGACTCCTGTCTAATCTCATCTGTCAACTGGTCCATCACCATTGCAAATAAGAATGGGCTCAGAGCCGATCCCTGATGTAATCCCATCTCCACACTGAATGCATCCGTCACTCCTACCGCAGACATCACCACTGTCACACTTCCCTTGTAAATATCCTGTACAACTCTTACAGACTTCTCTGCCACTCCCGACTTCCTCATACAATACCACAACTCCTCTTGAGGCACCCTGTCATATGCTTTCTCCAGGTCCACAAAGATGTAATGCAACTCCTTCTGGCCTTCCCTAAACTTCTCCATCAATGCCCTCAGAGCAAACATCACATCTGTTGTGCTCTTTCTTGGCATGAAACCATACTGCTGCTCACTAATCATCACCTCCCTTCTTAACCTAGCTTCCACTACTCTTTCCCATAACTTCATGCTGTGGCTCATCAGTTATATCCCACTGTAGTATTACAGCTTTGCACATCCCAGTTATTCTTAAAAAAAGTTATTCTGTACCAGTACACTTCTTCTCCACCCCTCTCCTCAGGCATCCTTTCACTTTCCAAGATTCCAATAAACAATCTGGATAAAATGGCAGTGGGCTTCTACAGGATCTAATCACTATTTGTGCTGGTGGTGTAAAAGCTGTACATTGTATTGAAGTGAGAAATCACATACTAACTTCAAGAAAAGTAGCACAGTTGATCCTAAACATTCTTGAAGTGTGGTATTTTTTCTAGCATATTACTTTACTATAAACATGTTGGTGCTACCTTGGGGCAGAAGTCTACAGATTTACAATTGGTACTATCTATAATTAAGCATTTTAACTTAATGGAACATACTTTTACAATCTATTTTTATTATTTTGTTTTTCACTATAGGTGCCATGATTATGTTATTTGTACAAACCTTGGTTGCTTTGTTACTATGTCGTCACTGGGCATGTGATGCACATGTCATGTGACCCGTGACAGCATGGTGCAGATGACAGAAAAGAATAAGCCCCCAGAATGACTCAGCAGGGTGGGGGTATTTAATAAAAAGTAGTATGAATCTCAAATGAATGATGCCACAGTCCAGTATAATGTGTGAATAAACATCTCCTAAAATCTGTTTCAGAGTTGCCGCCACTGCCAGCACCAATATTTTCATCAACAAATGACACATTGGAGGAAGGAGCCACAGCTGAACTGAAGTGCCTTATTCCACAAGATCAACGGCATCACACAGATAATATATTTTTTGTCTATAAAAATGGAAAAGATGTTGTATATAAAAAGGAGATTCCAATTCCTGCTATTTCATACATTATTAAAGATGTCCTGAAGTCAAGTAGCGGGAATTACACATGTACATATTGGGTGAAGATAAACGATCAATACCAGAAATCTTTAAAAAGCAAACCCGTGCAACTGGAAGTGAAGGGTAAGATAGTTTAGGTTTACAAGTGTTTTTTTGTTTTGGACCTGCTACCCAGACATAGTAATCATGAGTTCTCCTGCTATATTAAAAATGAATTAGCAGCTTTCAAAACGCATTACATTTTCTGACCAATGAATTGTACATGCTAATCACAGAGCATGAATGATGGGCAAATTCATGTCCAAATAGCAACAGTCTCAGAGAATGATTAGCTGAAGTAACTAGTTAATTTTGTCAGTGTTTACAATGTACTTGATTTGTTCCAAATCAATTTTAAAATTCCATTTAACAGAAAGGTGTGTACAAAGTTTACAAACATTAAGAAATGTCCAAATCAATATCCCACATTTCAGTCATTTTCAGTCCTGGCAGCCCATTGTGGCTGCAGGTTTTCATCGCAACCATTGTCTGCTTTTAATCTTGGGTGGATTTGGACATTTTTTTTGGGGGTGGGGGGGGTGGGAGGGGTATGGCGATTATAAGAAATAATCGCTTTTAATTTCTAAATAGTAGATAGATAGATAGATAGATAGATACTTTATTAATCCCAAGGGGAAATTCACATACTGCTATATATTAACATCACATCTCATGGAACATATGATAAATTGTAATATAAATTTACAATATGAAGTCTCATATTTTTCACACACTTAAAACTTTGAAATTATGAAAAAGTGCACAAATACCATTAACAATATTTGAATGACAGAAAACTGATTTTTAACTTTGTCTACATATTTTAATTGTGACGGAATAATAACTTTCTTACTATCAACAAGTTAAAAATGTATACACATAGCATAACATTTGGGTGTGACTTACTTAACTGATTTGAAAACTGGAGTATTTTCAGTTGTTTATTTGCTTCACCAATTAGAGAGATATTGGCTTTGCCCCCTGCTCGCTTCGCTTCCCAACAAAGGCCTGTGCTACACGCCAGCCACTTTGCGTCTCTGCCGCTTGCGTATGTGGATTTCACTTTCACCAAACAACATATTTTTTAATTGTCGTGGATAGGCCATTCATTGGGAAGAAACTCTACTTTTCCCTGATGGCAGCACGAATTAGACGATCTACAAGTCTCCGACTTAAAGTTCGCTGTTCCGTTATTTCACCGAGTAATAATTTCCATTTCTTTGCGATAATGCGATTTTTACTATCATTTTTTTGAGACTTTCAAATTTTATTACTTTCATTATCTCTAACCTGCTTTGCATGTGTATCGCACCAATGTTTTTGAATTCTTTACAGCATTCTACTTTGTCATCTACTCTCTGTCTTTCATTTCCGTCCCTGGGCGTGGTTAAATCTCTTGGCACAATGTCTCACCTCATGGAACGTGACAGTATCTCTCTGAAAAAGTCACATCTCATCACAGGCTTTTTTGTTTTTATAATGGAGAGATATTTTGTAATAGGGACAGTGTGACATGTAGTGGAGATTTGATCAGTACACCATAATGCTGTTTGTATACTAACCATAAGTTGAAATTCTGCAGGCACTCTACTCTCAGTTCTTTACAAAGGACTCAATAAAAGAGCTGCTGGGAATGGGTTAACTATAAAACACACAATGCCTCAGCAAAGAACTTATGTTTCTTTCTTCAGGCCTAATGTAGCAGCCACAACAATCTAAGTAATTGGTGATAACTGAAGGCCTCACTTCTTTCTGTTCAATTCAATTCTAATTACAATTAAAACAAACAGGAAACCAAATAAAACAAAAAAGTGCAGCTAAACAATAACCTTTGCTTTCTGAAAAATAAGGCGATAACCAGTTGGGTTAGAATTTTCAAAGAAATCTCTTATGTATTCTTTCTGCTGATCCACAGATTTACCAAATGCCATAAAGATTGCACTTTCAAGGGGCAAAATGAAGATAACATTTCAATGCATGCTATCCAGAGCTACCTCAAAGAGGCAGATGAATGAAAACTTCTATCTCTACAGAGATGGCATCCTCGTTAAAAAAATGCCGGACAAGAAAGTAAATTATGTAGCAGTCTTTACCTTACAAGAAGAAACTGCAGAACATGGGAAGTACAGGTGTGGATTTGGGAAGAACCACACTGACCTGGAATCACTGAAGCTCAGCACACCCTTCTACTATCCAGAGAGAGGCAAGTACCCTACATTCATAAGAACAGCAGCAAATGTGATCTTTGATGGGTTCTATATACTGTGAAGGCAGCTATACTACCTGCAGTTCAGAACAGGTCATGTGAATCTCAGCATGTTAGGACCTAGCCAGTTCTTGGATGGAAGACCAACCAGGAAACGTTGGCTTGCTGCTGGAAGAGGTGTTAGTGAGGTCATCATGGGGCACGTACTCTGTGGATTATGTGTAGATTTCAATGCCACAGAGTAATAACAGGGAAACTGTGCTTAAAAATGTCGCCGTCCTTTAGATCAGATGTAAAACCAAGGTCTCAACACTCGGTGGTCAAAAAAATCCCTGGGCACCTTTCGAAAAGAGTAGGGTGTTTCCCAGTGTCCCGGTGAAATTGTGGTTACCATGTGATTATCACACCACCCATGCACAAATACATTGCATTATGAGAGCATCACTGGTTTAGAATGTAAGATGTCAGTGTGCTGCTGCTGGTGTCCACGCTTTGGATTTAATTGAAAATAATATTTTGATAGAATAGAGTTGAGGGTAATGATTATTTGGCTAGTGCTTTACGACTGTAATTTTTGACATTCTGCTAGCTAGGAAAGAGCAAAAGAGTTATACATAATACAAAGAAAAAGCAAGCAAATCAGTAGCAGGTTTTTTCTAGAGGTTTAGCTTAACTGAACACATACCACTTGTGTATATGTTGTCAGTCCAACAGACATAACACCATGAATTATAAAATGTACCTTCATCTTTTCATAGTATTGAAATAGCAGAATGACATGGGGGAGGGATGTTTGGTTTATAGACTGAATTGGGGTAAACTATAAAAATAGATGTACACATACAATACGTTAAAGAAATGGAGGAAAAATAGAGTACTTCATTATTTTTGTCATAATGTATCATAGGTAAGCTGAGGGCAAGTGTTTTTTGATATTAATCTACATCTATTCTAAAGTAGCAGCAAAGCATTAAGTTAGTGCTTGCATTTCAACATGTCCACCTAAGGTTCAATTGGATCTAGCAAAGTTAGAGAGAAGAAAGAGCTTACTATGAAACCCGTGTTGTCATATGAAAATTAAGCAACACAGTTTGATCCCTTCACCACAAAGCTAAATGTCAAATCAGTTTTCCAAAGAAGTGATGTTTCTGTGAATCACAAGTACCAACCTACATTCTTTGCCTCATTTTACAAATGGCCTGCACTCACAAATGAACACACACAAATATTTTACAGCTTACTATTAGCTTGAATTATATGCACCTTGAAATAAAGTACACTGTAATTTTTGGGTTAAAATGAAAATAGAAGAAGGTTCAAAACAGGTCTCTTCAGATTTTTTTTGTCCCTGTATTCTGAAATATGGATGTGAAATATGAACTTGGCTGACACATGTATGATACAATTTTTGTATCTCATAACACAAGGACAAAAAATAAATACACTGTAAAATGTATGACGGGAAAATAGGGGTAGGACCAGAAATAGCTGGTCTACAGATTTGTGCGGTGATTTCTGTGGTGAAACCATTCCGAATGAAATTCATGCAAATTTTAATTCATCTTGTAATCTGGTTGACCCTGTGATTTGTTAATTGTCATAGCAAAAGCTATTCTCACGGTAAACTGTAAACATTTTAATACGAATGGCATATCACAATCTCCTTTGGTGTCTAATGTTATTCGCAGAATATATACATCACCTTTCTTGTCGCCTGTTAAAATTTGCATCGCTTCTCTCTCATCATAAATATACACCTGACCGAATTGTGTATTCTTTGAAATTAAACTTGTCATTGCTTTAACTGTTGTGCGACGACCTTGCTTTGTCCTGCTATTTTTTTTAATTACACCTGGCTCTGATGATTAATCACCTTTTGTTTGCACTAATGAGATCTTTACTATCTTTTTTTTTTTTTGATACTGTAGCGACTGACGTAATAAAGTGTCACAAAAGTTTTACTTGAACAATCGCCGACTTCGTAACCCCAAACACAACTGTCTAGCACCCTCTCCGACCTCCCCCCCCACCCCCCCGGGTATCGCCTCCCCCTTACCGCATCAATCAGTACCCCGCTATCAGTCTTCCGTGCTGTACTCCGCCCCCCTCAATCAGACCTATCAGTCACTTAAAACAAAAAAGACTTCAACCTGCTTGTGAGCTGCCTGTTCTGCTTGTCGCATGTCGTTGTTTTAAGAGCTGGGAGCACATGATGTGTGTCTGCCAAAAGCAATCCAACAACTGCTTAGTTAGATGTCCGTGGACTTGTTTTACATGATGGCTCACTGACTTTTCTCGCGTGATGTTGTAAAAACAATAATTGTCCTTTATTTCCAGCCTGGGTGTGGTTAAATCTCTTTCTTGCAGGACATATAACGCTGCTCCCGTTTATGAAGTCGTAATCTTTTAATTCTGAGCCCTATTGGACGTGCTTTGTTTTCAAGTCCATCTGTTTCGGGCTGATTATCACTTTCCTTATTTTCTAAATTTGCACCTAGATTATTGTTTTTCTTTTTAGCATTTTTTTCTCTCCACCGCTTTTGGGTCTCTTTGCTCCACGCTTTTCTTTCTTCTTCATTTAGTCGTCGATGTTTCATTTCTACCCTGTTCATTTCATTTCTACCGTATTGACCTTATACACTTTATATGCACTGAGAGCCATGCAGCTGTGTGTGCTGCGTGACTGCCTTTACACTACTGATTTTTTTTTTTCTGCCCGTGGTCTTATCTTGTAAGTACGGCGTGTCTTGCACCGTGGCAAGTCTCTTTGGTCTCGCGGGTCTTTAAAATGTCTTCCGAGAGGATCACGTATCGTAGCCTTGCTTTTGCTTTGTTTTCCAGGATTTCCTTTTATAATAGAGAGATATAAACAACGAAGCATCCTACATCCAGCGTCCATCTGTGGCTGGCATACTGTTGGCTCGAATGTCAGATGAACAAGGGTAACAAGAATCACAAAGAAAGAGGGATGTAAGGGCTGGAATGACCTACGAATAGTGGTTCCTAAATGAACAACGTGATCGAAACAGACAGACTTACCTTTGTACCATTATGTCCATTTCACTAAACGAGTATTTTGCTGTGCTAGTAAAAATACAATTTTTGTTTAGACGGGCCTTGGCATATAAAGTGTTGCTCTTTGTGCTTTTATTTGTTTATCATAGGCTGATTTTTTGATGAGAGCCGAATGATGTACTTTTTTATTTCAAAGGGAGAGAAATCGCATTAATGGCAAAGTAGCATATTTGTATATAAGTATGTTTTTTTCTTATTCATATCCCCAAGCAGAACAAAAGAATATAAAATGGACTGAAAAAAAAATGTTAGAGTTTTACTATCTAATAATATGTTTTGGAAAAGTTTTGCAGACATTTTACTGTGAAAACCAAACAAAGTTAGAATAATAATATGAAGAAAAATTGGAAGCTTATGGATTTTCTTCTAATAAATTAAACTGTTTCTAACATCAAGTTTACATATTTAAAATTTTATTACTAATAAATACCAATAAACAAAACACGTTTATTAACAGCTTTAGCTCCATCCATTTCTATTTTTTTTTTTTTTTTATAAACCTGCACACCAAGCAGAGGAGCCCACATCTGATGTCTCACCCACACAGACTTTAAACCAATGTTCAAAATACCTTGTGGTGCTCAGCTAGTGCTTCTTGTTATGATATGTCAAGTTCTGTTTATGTTAATTTTTCTCTGTTCTATTTAAAATTTCTTCTGACTTATTAGCATTTACTGACATTTTTAACATCAGAGAATCTTATGATATTATTGTTTGCTTTGTGTATATTGATTTGACTGTTAATTTTTATTCACATTATTTTTTGAAGATACAGCAGAACCCTGTTAATCCACACACCAATGATTTACATTTTTGGTTAACCCAGATTATATTTTCCATCATGGGAAAATTCAAACTACTGAGAAAATATATATATGGATGGAATTATAAATAGAACAGATTTATGAGTGGTGTTCTACAAATTGTATGATATATTTACCAGTATGAGCTTGCCTAGCTAAGTTTAAATCAATGGTGTCATTGTAAACAAGATGAACAAGGATAGAGGGATTAAAACTAGTCCACATATTAATAAATGGTAGCCGCTAGCTGCACTGGACAAGAGTGAATGAGGTTAGTGATGGGGAGGAGGATGAATTAGGTATTCTTGGAAATGACTCACTCACTTCCTCCTTTCCTCTGCTACACCAACACGAAACAGTTGCTCATATATTGTATTGAGAGGACTGCTACTCCTTACTTCAGTTCTTTACCTGCTGTATTGTTCTATTTTTACTTGTGTTTTTATTTATTGCTTGAGCAATGGAACAAAAACATAATGGCTTTTACATTGATAACGGGGGAAGTTTATAAAAAGATCTCTCTTGAATTAGGGGTGTTAAAACAAACTATGACTGGAAGAAAAATCAGAAAGTAATTGAAAACTATTTTTTGTTATTTAGTTAAAGATAGCTTCCTCTAATGCAGATTAACGGGATCCTACTATACCTGTAATGGCCTTTTCTTTTTTTTTTTTGGTAGCTGCCACCATTTTGCAGCCTAATTGCTATAACACAACAGACTATTGTCAGAGGCCTTATCCAACAGTTCATGCAGTATACCATCATTAATCATAAGATGGCAGCATAAGTCTTTTTTTACATGCAGATTTATTTGCAGTACTCATTTAGGGTTTTGACCTTCATTTTTCTCTCTTTGACTTTGATTTTTGAAATACATTTGGGTTTAATCATTTTGGTTATTGATTTTCTGGCTCTGAAGCTGCATGTTCTTGGTTTACAATTCTACTGGTCCTTTACAACTAGACCTTGTGGCCCACTATTCTTCCATCATGTGCCAGAACACTAAAGGTTTAACTCTGGGACTATGGAGTACTGTATACAATAAATTAGCTCTGTAGAATATTATGTTAGGATACACATATATTAAGGAGACAAGTACAGAGTATAAACTCAGCATCACACAGAATAGTCACTATTCATGAAACATGACATAGTCACTTGGATGCTGTGTGTGTAATGCTAAAATGGATATTTCATCATGTGGACTGAGGTAGTTGTATGCCCTGACAAAGACCGACACTGCAGCTGTAATTAACTAATAGCACATCATTACAAGAGTAATACAATGTTTTCCAGTAATGTGAGCACTGTCAATCCATCACTTCTGATACCCACTGTCACACTCAGCATCACTGAGACCAAGGCAAATACTAATGACTGTGTGGAGCTGTTTCGATTTTAGGTGTTGTATAAGTATGGATAATTTATTTCTGTGCTTATATTTTGTCCTTCGTAATTGCTATTGTTTTGTTTAGAACTAATGTCTTTTATTTATTGTCTATTCATATACAGTATTTATTTTGTTTCCTTTCATTTTTAACAACGGTGTCTGTTGCAACCATTTGAAGTTGCAATACATGACAAGACCAGGTAGTCACTATATAAGATGGTGGTGCATCCTTGATCTCATCCAAGTTTCAAGATAGTTTTAAAAAAAACAACAACAGTTTTAGAGGTAGTTAGTGCTTCTGAATTTCTGGTAGTTAGGATTTAGTTTAAAAATAACTCGATTTTTTTTAGTGTATTAGGTGTTAGCTGTTAGGTTCTAATTTAAACTTTTGATTTTGTCCTCAACCCATTCTGATAGATTTTCAGGACAACACCTTAATACTGGATTATATATTTCAGCAAATCATGAAAACTAAAGACCAGAATACTTTTTTTTTTTCTTTTTGCCACAGGAGGGGCACGGGAGTTCCTTGTGACATGTCTGTCATTTTTTTGGTCAACCTTATATTTTTAGCTTAATCCATGAGGTAGAGCACCTTTTTTTCTTGTTGCCACATGGTAAAAGCTATTGCAGCAACAGAAAGCTTGTTAAATATATTTTTTCTTGTTGGAGAAATCCTGTACTGGCACAAGTTAGATTTTATATACAGAAATATGATCCTCTAGTTTATAGTAAGCAAAACTATGCAATCAAAAAGCATTTGCTAGAACTTGTGCAGAAATATAATTTCAGTATTGCGGAAAAAAGTTAGGAGGTATTTTAACAAGTCGTAAAGCATGAATGACATGTGTTGAACAGACGCGTAGACTGGCAAGTGAGCAGATCTGATTTAGGAACATGTAGAGATAATATGTTAATCACCTCCATTTGCATGACATACATCTGTCTTAACCACAGATATAAATGATCTCTTACAAGTCAAAAAAGGCTTTCTTTTTGTTGGAGTTAATGTACGGGGGTATGACTGTATGATCATTTGCCCAATTTCTGAACTCTGAATTAATAGAATAATAAATTTTTTGCGACTCCAAAGGAGGTTACTCCACTCAAGGACACATACTTTCACTTTCTTTTTAAGAGAATGTAAAATCTGTTAGTGAACCATAAAAAAAATATGTGCATATTCATTCATTTTGAAATTCAGGCTTTTTAAAAAAAAAAAGCTGAGTACATTTTAACAAATTGTAGCTTGGTCCTTACATCCATTTGCAGAAATACATATACTCATGTGGTTATTTCAGAGTGCATGGCGATTGTGAAACACCACTGATTTTGGAATTTGTTTGAAACTTTTGGTAGTGGAGACTAAATCTGATAATACACACGTACACTACAGACTAAGACTCTCTCTCTCCCCTCCAACTGACAGGAGTAGCTGATGACAAATGTATACAGAGTTTACATATTTTGTAGGCGTTGAAGCATCAAAAGATTATTATACTTTTATCTAAATAGTGTTTAGTGTGGCTTGTGTATGTAAGTTTAGTAACTTAATTGTGAGAATAGCATACTAACAATTAGTAGACCATATACCTCATGGTAACAGACATTTTAATGCCAATTATAAATGTAATGAATTATTATTATTATTACTTGATGGCATTTCTACAAACAATAAGGGGTTATATTACAAAGAATCAGGCAGGGCCATGGTGATAGAACGATGTATATTTCAATAGACAAACTGTCATATAAAAAAGGAATAATGAATGACTTTTGACTTACTTGATTTAAAAACAGACTTGACTTAAGACTTGCTTATTGATGAACTCAAGATAAATAACTTCTGTTGTAGCACCACAATTATTATTATTTCAAATTGCATTACTTTAAATTTACATTCTAATTATTTACACTTCAGCTCCATACCTGTACAAGTGATCAGGACTTATCAGCATGTTGGAGGGCAAAATGTCAGCACATAGGGTAACCAATTTTGAATGTTCCGAATTTACTGTCAGATTACACTGCAAAGAATGGAATGGCCATCAGCAAGACTTGCAGATCAAAAATATATATATATATATTATTGACACAACAAAACCTTTAAATTTTGTCATTTTAATATTCACAAAGATAGGTATGCTAGCTAGAGTGATCTCCCCAAATACTGCGATTGATGTGTCATTGTTCCAACTAAAGTACATGTACTTGCTTGTTTACAGAATCTCAAGAAGTCACTACAGCCCAGCAACCAAACACAACAGGTACATCTCTTTCATGTTCTACTCCCCTTCATACTGAATTGTCATTTGGTAAGTACTGCACTAATATTACACATTTCTCTCAATGCAAGAGAAACAAAATGCATTTCTTAGGTATGTTACTATGCAATATACAAGAGGCCTCACTTAGTAAGCTTGCATTTGCATAAAAAGAGGCTCCTAATGTGCGTATGCAACTTCCCATGCAAACACTGGAATTTATTAAAGAAAACTCGATGGGAAAGCTTGCATTTATTCATGGCAAATCTGAGCCATCTATACACATTTCTGAGAAACTGGGAAATAACACCCTTGATTTAGCAGGGAAATGCAGCTGTTTTGTCTTGGTAGAGTAATATGTTGCTCTACTTTCCCCTATTGTATTATTAATAAGTACCCTGTGTCAAAATGCCTAATCTCACAGACTTACCACTGTTTATAAGGTATTATAGTATACTAGACATTAAGCCCGTTACAATAACGGGCGCTAGAACAGTAGTCCATAAACATTAGTAGGAACAGTCTATATTAAATGGCAAGGGACCTTTTACCTCATTGAATGTTTTCCGTAAAATGCCTGTAATTTTCTCTGACAGTAATACTGGCTTTGCTGTCCGTAATATGCATTTAATTTTCTGTCACAACAGTGGGCAATCAGCAGATTCTCCTCAGCAACTAATGTAATGTGCACGAAAATAAACCTACTTTTACTTTACACTTTACCAGGCTAAGCTTCTTAAATCGCAAATCTGACATCCTCAGAGTGAACACTTGCACAGCAATGGGGAAGCTGGTTTCCGCGTCTCAGTAACCGATTGGATTTTTCGTGTTTTCTGTTTTAGGTCTTACATCATTTACCGAAATCCGATTGGATCTGCCGCGTGATATTTTATAGGTCCCATCCTCTCCGTCTTGTGTGACGCGTCAGGCAGCCTTTGAAGCATCTGCTTTGAAGCATCGCACAGTGCCCCGTGCATGCACACCTCACCAGAAGACACACACACGCAAAGACACTGGACGCACACAGGGGTTTTATTAAAGAGGATAACTTATCCCCACCTTCCCTTAGGCAATTAGGTGTTGTAAAAAGACAAGCAGGAGTTAAGGTACACATAAAATAATGTATTATTGGTAATATTCATAAATAATAACAACATGCAAAGTACATTTGAATATTGGCAACCATACAACCTGATTAAATGGTGACGTGTAGTTTCAGGCGGCACACAGACTTGTAGTTATTTAAAATGTCTCTAGTTAAGGCATCATTGGTGCTCAGCTTTCTTCAGAAGAGGCCATATGCCTGTTCCAATATGGCTGCTAAACTGTGGTCTCCATTGTGTTGTCCTTTCAGTTCATGGTGTGATGGTCTTCATCAGTTGTTGGTTAGTAAGAGATGCTTCTTTCAGATGTTAGTAAGAGAAAGAATGTGGTTGAGCAAGCAGATTTATACATTCTCTGTCCAACCCCTAGAGCCAATAGGACATCATGGTACTTAAAAGCTTCTGAACCAAGCCAATTCCAAACAGCCATACTTCAGACCAATGGGGGAATACAACATCTTAAAACCTGCCACCCCCCAAGACCATATGTTAAAGTAACCTGGCTTCCTTGCAGGGGGTTGAAAGACTTTAGCAGAGAAAGACTCGCCAAACTGGTTTAAAACACACACCCCCAACTCTGTCATAAAATTCAAAGAAACTCAGTCGTAAAGGGGGGCAAACACGAATGCCTCTCACCAAAGTAACACTAAATTACATTGCTTTGTACAAATAAAGACATACAAAATATTTATCAAGTTATATGCAAAATTTCACATCACAACAGCAGCCAAACCACTTAAATGATGACTCACATCTATAATAATTCAAATCATTGAGCTGTTATGATGTGCGTTGACGTGACAAACATATTACACCTAAAAGTGCTGAATATGATGCACAGACTCCATTTTAGTTTCCTTTTAAAAAGGTCAATGTTACGTATTTGCGGTGAATAACTTTTTTGGTTTTTCATCAGTTTATATTGACTACCTGTTGTCACTTCTCACAGACCTGGCAGACAGGTCAGGAATATCTCTATCAAGCTTCACTCCCATCATGCCTGATGTGCTGAAGGCCATTGGTGAGGCACTAAATCCAGTTGTCATAAGGTTTTGGGTACATATACATTTAAAAAAAGAATGCTTTTGCCAACATAAAAAGGCAATTTGCCACTGCATCCGGTTCTCCTAACATAATCAGAGCACTTTACTCCATTCATCTTGTAATAAGGGTACCTGGTGAGAATGAAGCTGCTTTTGTTAACCTAAGCAGTTCTAGTCCATTAATGCAGAAGTCATCCAAGATGTAAATAGCAAGCATCTTGTCTCAGTGGCCTTGGTCAACTTGTGATTTAATTTATTTTGAGGCAAAGTAGCTCTGACAAATATGGTGGTACTTTACATTATGGCTGGCATGTTGGCAAGGTAACTGGCTGTTACCTATAGTGTTTCTCATGGCCTGTACTATTCATTTTAACAGCAATTATGTCATTACATGTGCTCAGTGATAGCTGTTAGCTGGTCAGACGATGGTGCCTTACACCTCTCAGACCCGCAGAGAACAGAGAAGAGGTGCTATCATGCCGCACATGATCTTATGTTCTCAGTTGTGGAACACAGCCAGATACTATTAAATGCAGGTAGGAGGGTCTCCATGTGCCAGGAAGGAGTGGCTGCTCTACCAGCCAGTGAAGTTCTGCAGCATTGCGATTGCATATGTATGAGGTTGAGTAGCATGTTCTACATACAGAATGGATGTTTCAGGGCAGTGTTTGAGGTGCACTCATGTATGTCTACTTAAAAGGCAATTGGTATCAATAGCAAATCTGATTTTTTTTGCATATTTTCACGCTCAGCTCCATGCAAAGTTTTATAAATGAGGCCCCAGGACTCTTAAGCAACCTGTCTATGGGTTGCCATAACATATGTTGATTTTCCTAATATTTTCCCCTCTGTTTTAAATAAAGAGATTGGAAATTGGGGTTGTGGTAGGTGCTAATGTAGCTGCCCCATAGCTACAGTGCATTGTTCTGGGTTCAAATCCTGACCCAGTTACTTTCTGTATTGAGTTTGCACATTCTCCCAAAGTCTTTACAGACTTCTCTCACTCATCCTATAGAAATTTATGTTAGAATGATTGAACTCTAACTTGCCGTACATAAGTGTTGAGTGTATTTGTGAGGTTATCCCGTGATATACTGGTGTGCTAAACAAGCTTGTTCCTTGTCTTGCACTGGATTCTACCAAATTCAGTTTTGATTGGTTAGATGTTTGTTTGTTTTCCAGATAGGGTTCCTCTCCCCACAATGCTAAATTAGGTTTGTGTGAATTTTATTATTTTATCAGTCTACTGCATGCGTAGAAGAAAAAAGCTTCACTCTTAGGTTGGCAAGCAAATCAGAGTACTTTATTGACTAGCATGTTGATAAGGAGAGCAAAATAATAGTATTATTGTTGCTCTTCCAATGTAGACCCAACAATACTAATCTTTATAGCCAATTGAACACTAAATATGAATGTCAAAGCTATCAAATAGTAATCAGTAATCCTAACTCCAAATGATCTAATGTTTATGAATGACAGCTTTTACTGACAGTCCTCATGTCCTAATAGAAAATGTTAACTCACCCAAAAGACTTCAACCCAATCCCCCACAGAGTAGCCAGCTATTAGGCCACCTTGTTAAAAGGGTGCTGTCAGGCTAGGCTAAATCTGAGAGTGGGAAAAAATATGCATACTCAATAAACAACTTTAACTAAACAAGTGGAGCAAAGGTCTTCAAAAGCAGAAGTTCTTAGAAGACAACTGCAGTCCTTGCAAATTTTGTAATTTCATTTAACTGAAGCAGTACTTGCATTTTTACTGTGTAAAGTCAAGTCTTTTCAAGCCTTACGTCTGCTCTTGGAGTGTTCTGTTTATTTCTTTCACACATTATATGACCAAATATATGTACGTTTAACAACAGAAAACTGATGGAGGGAGATTACAGTGAAGAAAAACATCCTCCTTAAAAACTAACCACAATTAACTGTTGCAAATGAATACAAAATCAGTAACATTATATTTACTAACTTAATAAGCAATTTACAGTAACATATATTAAACATAGATCCCAAGGACTACTGGCAAGAACAGAAAAAGAAGAGAAAAATCAAAGTAGGAAAGATTCTGAGGATTTGCCAACTGGACATCTTTAGAACCTCTTTTAAGCTAGGATTCTTATATGGACAACTTTGCTTAATTAGGACATTTAAAAAAATGTTATTTAGAAAACAAATATTACCCTTGGATTAATATTTTTTAGCAAAATTCCCTAAGTCTAAGTAAAGTTCAGTGTGTTATAAATAAATGTCTGTTTTCACTCTCGCTAGCAGTGATTATTAGATCTACACTGCATTAGTAGAACAAACTGTTCTTGATTATTCCAGGTATGTTTTCCCATCACTCCCAGTATCATGACTGGTCTCCTGTCAAGTGAACAAGTCTGAAGGTGGTTAATAATATGAGGCAACGGCACATGTTAAGATAAATATAAGGAATCGCTAGCAAAGTTTTCCTTGCCATTCATTGATTATGTTTAAAATGCTGCTAATTTAATTGTTTAAAATTATGAATAGCATGGTTAGAAAAATGTGATTTTTCAATCTTCTTCATTTTGTTAACAATAATATGAATTAAGTAGCCAGTCATTTACATCCCTAGCTGATATTATCTGCATTTATTTCAATAGGCAATACACTTCTATATAATCATCATACATCCCCCTCAGTTAACCAATTATAACTTAAAAACAAACAAAATCTACAATATGCAATATTTTACTTTTTAACCCATTTTAGCAAATATATTTCTCCAAGTTCATTAGAAATCTTAGGAAAGATAGACCATTCACCCTTTAGTATATACTTTGGTCATGGGGACCCTATAATCGGGCTCACCTCGACGCACAGCTTGGACTCTGGAACCAATCTCCTTGAGAGGGGCTGGACTCTGTACCACTCTGGAGTTGCCCCCGGTGAGAGGCGCTGAGTGGGTGTGGGCATACTTATTGCCCCCCGACTTGGAGCCTGTACATTGGGGTTTACCCCGGTGGACGAGAGGGTAGCCTCCCTCCGCCTTCGGGTGGGGGGATGGGTCCTAACTGTTGTTTGTGCGTATGCACCGAACAGCAGTTCGGAGTACCCACCCTTTTTGGAGTCCCTGGAGGGAGTGCTAGAGGGCATACCTTCTGGGGACTCCCTCGTTCTGCTAGGAGACTTCAATGCTCACGTGGGCAATGACAATGAGACCTGGAAGGGCGTGATTGGGAGGAATGGCCCCCCCGATCTGAACCCGAGTGGTGTTTTGTTATTGGACTTCTGTGCTCGTCACGGATTGTCCATAACAAACACCATGTTCAAGCATAGGGGTGTTCATATGTGCACTTGGCACCAGGACACCCTAGGCCTCAGTTCGATGATCGACTTTGTGGTCGTGTCGTCGGACTTGCGGTCACATGTCTTGGACACTCGGCTGAAGAGAGGGGCGGAGCTGTCAACTGATCACCACCTGGTGGTGAGTTGGCTTCGATGGTGGGGGAGGATGCCCGTCAGGACTGGTAGGCCCAAATGTGTTGTGAGGGTCTGCTGGGAACGTCTGGCAGAGCCCCCTGTCAGAAGTAGCTTCAACTCCCACCTCCGGCAGAACTTCGACCACATCCCGAGGGAGGTGGGGGACATTGAGTCCGAATGGGCCATGTTCCGTGCCTCTATTGTCGAGGCAGCTGACCGGAGCTGTGGCCGTAAGGTGGTCGGTGCCTGTCATGGCAGCAATCCCCGAACCCATTGGTGGACACCGGCGGTGAGGGATGCTGTCAAGCTGAAGAAGGAGTCCTACCAGTCCCTTTTGTCCTGTGGGACTCTGGAGGCAGCTAATAGGTACCAGCAGGCCAAGCGGAATGCGGCTTTGGTGGTTGCTGAGGCTAAAACTTGGGCATGGGAAGAGTTTGGGGAGGCCATGGTGAATGACTTTCGGACAGCTTCAAGGAGATTCTGGTCCACCGTCCGGCGTCTCAGGAAGGGGAAGCAGTGCAGTGTCAACACTGTGTATGGTGGGGATGGTGCGCTGCTGACCTTGACTCGGGACATTGTGGGTCGGTGGGGGGAGTACTTCGAAGACCTCCTCAATCCCACTAACATGCCTTCCAATGAGGAAGCAGAGCCTGGGGACTCGAAGGTGGGCTCCCCCATCTCTGGGACTGAGGTCACCGAGGTGGTCAAAAAACTCCTTGGTGGCAGGGCCCCGGGGGTGGATGAGATACGCCCGGAGTTCCTCAAGGCTCTGGATGTTGTAGGGCTGTCTTGGTTGACACGTCTCTGCAACATCGCATGGACATCAGGGACAGTGCCTCTGGATTGGCAGACCAGGGTGGTGGTCCCCCTCTTTAAGAAAGGGGACCAGAGGGTGTGTTCCAACTACAGAGGGATCACACTCCTTAGCCTCCCTAGAAAAGTTGATTTGGGGGTTCTGGAGAGGAGGGTCCGTCGGATAGTTGAATCTCGGATTCAGGAGGAACAGTGTGGTTTTTGTCCTGGTCGCGGAACAGTGGACCAGCTCTACACCCTTAGCAGGGTCCTGGAGGGTGCATGGGAGTTCGCCCAACCAGTCTATATGTGTTTTGTGGACTTGGAAAAGACGTTCGACCGTGTCCCTCGGGGAATCCTGTGGGGGGTGCTCCGGGAGTATGGGGTACCGGACCCCCTGATAAGAGCTGTTCGGTCCATGTACGATCGGTGTCAGAGCTTGGTCCGCATTGCCGGCAGTAAGTCGAACCCGTTTCCAGTGAGAGTTTGACTCCGCCAGGGCTGCCCTTTGTCACCAATTCTGTTCATAACTTTTATGGACAGAATTTCTAGGCGCAGCCAGGGTGTTGAGGGGGTCCGGTTTGGTGGACTCAGGATTGGGTCACTGCTTTTTGCAGATGATGTTGTCCTGTTTGCTTCATCAGGCCGTGATCTTCAGCTCTCTCTGGATCGGTTCGCAGCTGAGTGTGAAGCGGCTGGGATGGGAATCGGCACCTCCAAATCCGAGACCATGGTCCTCAGCCGGAAAAGGGTGGAGTGCCCTCTCAGGGTTGGGAGCGAGATCCTGCCTCAAGTGGATGAGTTCAGGTATCTCGGGGTCTTGTTCACGAGTGAGGGAAGAATGGAGCATGAGATCGACAGGCGGATCGGTGCGGCGTCCGCTGTGATGCGGGCTCTGCATCGGTCCGTCGTGGTGAAAAAGGAGCTGAGCCGTAAGGCAAAGCTCTCAATTTACCAGTCCATCTACGTTCCTACCCTCACCTATGGTCATGAGCTATGGGTAGTGACCGAAAGAACGAGATCGCGAATACAAGCGGCTGAAATGAGTTTTCTCCGCAGGGTGTCTGGGCTCTCCCTTAAAGATAGGATGAGAAGCTCAGTCATCAGGGAGGGGCTCAGAGTAGAGCCGCTGCTCCTCTGCATCGAGGGGAGTCAGATGAGGTGGCTCGGGCATCTGATCAGGATGCCTCCTGGACGCCTCCCTGGTGACGTGTTCCGGGCATGTCCAACCGGGAGGAGGCCCCAGGGAAGACCCAGGACACGCTGGAGGGACTGTGTCTCCCGGCTGGCCTGGGAATGCCTCGGGATTCTCCCGGAAGAGCTAGAAGAAGTGGCCAGGGAGAGGGAAGTCTGGGTATCTCTGCTCAAGCTGCTGCCCCCGCGACCCGACCTTGGATAAGCGGAAGAGGATAGATGGATGGAAATATTCTTCTTCTATGACACAACCACATCTTTCACAACCTGTGAAATGATCAAACTGAGATAATCAACTGCATCGATATACACAGGAATTTGGTGGGGTTGGGGTTAAAAAGAGGATGAAGCAGACAAGCTTATGAGGTAAATGGACTGTGGTGGCAGGATAAAATGCCCAATTTATGAATGGATGCAGCACAAGGATGTGACTATTTTCAGGCTGTTTTGAGTCAACATTTTGGGGCTAAATATAGCATCATGGCAGTGTTGTATGCTAAATACACTTTCAGCGGCCATAAACAACTGGTTGGTGCCTCATTGTGTGTTCACTGTAAAGGCATACAGTGAATCCAAATCTGAAACTTAACACAAAATCATGTTTGCACCTTTATTAAACATGCCTTAATGAGGAAGAATTCCTTCTTGTAACACTATTTCAAATATGCTGAACTACTTTCAAAACCACTGGAATTGTGAAGTACATGTTAGTTAGACCATTAAGAACTGTAAGAACACCAGAAAATATCAAAAGGTGTGACAGACTGTAGAGCAGGACTCTTGGTGTTCAGCATGATATTATTCGTTAGGATTAAACATTTCAGACTGGACTAGTTGGTTTATCCTGTCACCTTTGTTTCTGTGGCTTATCTTTTTTACTCAGTGTATTGAATTGCAAAATGAAAACCTGGTTATGCTGAACAATTTATGAATGTGTTTAGAAGAACACATTATTAGCAGTTGACCTCATTTGAAAAAAAGTGTACAGCATATGGCCATCCTTACACCTTTTCATGTTATCTTTTCAATTCGTTCATACAGTATATTAAACAAGTAACTTATTTGCATTCACTGATAACAATGATTACGTATTCATATCATATGTGTACTTGACAGTGCAGGACTAAGTGGTATTGCGTTCTTTTCTTTGGCAGAGAACATGAGACATGCATTTTTGCATCCTTCACTGACACTTATCCCTTAACTTAAGCTAAAGAAGGAGTTTCACAGATGCTACACTGGACCTTTCTTTAAAGCTCTGAATCTAATAAGACTGCAACAGTCATAGTCGAATGACATTGGTCATAGCTTTACAGATGTCTCTGGTTTGCAAAATTTACCACTGTTTTCAGTGAGCAAAACGATTATAACTCAACCTTTGGCAAACTTGATCGACAAAATTTGCACCAATTATAAAGCAACACTTGGCATTATGTGCAGCCATGAAACCAATAGCAAAATGTCCGATCTTTCCTTTATAACGTAGTCTAAGCACTTATGAACCTGCTCCCTGCCTGCACTCCACTTGGCTTCAACTTCTGTTGTATAGCACAATCACTTCTGCCTAGTGAGTGGCCATAGCAAAGGCTGGAACAATCCTTTAAGTCCAAAGGCTAACCTAGGGATGGACCATGAGAGTGGAAGACCAACCATAATGGAGATAGATGTTGGTGCTGCATGGAGTTGCGCCTTTCTAAAGGAGAGCAAAGTCCACAAGCAACCAAGGCCATACTTAAAGCAACACGTCCATCTCACTGAAGGAAGTAGTCTTACCATTGACTTCCTGCATATTTTCATACTAGAAAAGAAGACCACTGCATGTGAAACCTCATACCAACCACACGGTGTGACCAAAGCCAGGAGGGAGAAAATAAGCTTGAGAAAAAAAAAAAAAGCAAAATGGCCCTCCACATCATCCCTTGCAAATCACAGAAAAACTGTCCATTAACCCTGAAAACATGAGGGCAAATCATCGTCTTCATCACTTGACACAACATGAATCGAACCAAAAGCACACTGCTAGTTTGTAATTTGATGCGGAGACTGTATTGCTTATAACTTTGTAGTTCGGGTAAAGCCAACGAATGTATGAATATGCATATTTCTGGTTATTGGTATTATTGTAAATGAAGAACAAGTCTTTATATTTTATAAATTTCTTCTTCTAAATGAAACAGAAAAAAAAAATCAACCAAAAAAACAAACTTTTCATTAGTTCCGAGCAATGTCAGACATGCAGCAGGTTCAAACAGTTTGTAGCACGCAACTCAAACATCCTCGCAGATGTGCTGTGACAAAAATCAATGCCAAAGCATGGATGCTGACAATTTGGAAATTAAACAAGGAGTGATTCGTGTCACTGGCTAAATGGCCAGATCTCTCATGAAAGCATTGTAAATCCAGTCCTAAATGAGTAATGCTTCCTTTGGGAAATCATTTGACTAGAACTAAGGAAGAATATATTCATAAGTTCTGCTTTCCTCTATAGGAAATAAAGCCAAGCTAAATTGTATTCTTATATTTTTCTGTTTTGTTGATTTCCTGCATCTGCATGTATTTTCAAATATCCATCTTTCAGCCTTAAGTTATTAATAAACTGCATTTTTATGTTTATTGCAAGAAACTGGTTTGGATTATTTGTTGAAAAATAGTCTCGCTACATTTCAACTACAAACACAGATAGTGAATATTGATTTGTGTTTACCCTTCCACTTTCTGAACCTTGTTCATAAATTAAAACTTATCTTTTCCTAGTTCTGGTGTCTAAGCTGGAATGTGAAACAGAGATATTTCACAATAGCAATGGTTTGATCTAATTTTAGAAATGTTTCTATTCAGATAGAGGTCTAGCTCACCACTGAAGCAATTGATAGTTTTCCTCTTTCTTAAATGGGCATAACTCAAAGAACTAAATACTTTCTGACAGCCAGCTGAGTAGGCAGACGTATGCACATGTGGATGACAAGACTTGCACTTGCATTCCTCATCTAATATCTGCACTTGTGATGCCATATGGCACTTGTAGTAAGAGTGGAAAACATGTCCAAATGACAGCTCTAATTAAATTCAGCACAATTACAATTTGAGTCAGCTCATCCCGTGACATAGTAGGGTGGAGTTTGGAGAACAGGATGAGCTAGATAGACCAGACAGGAGACGGAGAGGTCAGACATGATAGAACGTAGCAGGTATCTCCTTTTGAAAAGGACCTGCAGTTTTACCAAACTCATTGGATTTTCATTGTTAAACATACAAATCAAACCACTTAGAGATCTTAATAATATACTCTTCTTTTCTTGCTGCAGTTCCTTTGGCTGTCGGAATTGGACTAGGTATTGCAGCCATTCTGTTAGCAACTGGAGGCCTATTTCTATATTGGCATTTTGTACATCCAGCAAACACCTGGCCAGACAGCGGTAAATGAATTTTATTTTTGATTGAAAACTTTACAAGTATGTTTGGTGGCACAGACTGCTTTAATTAGAACACTCTTTTTTTCTGTTTTAGTTGAATATTGTGATGCTGCCATTGCTGCTGCTGCAAGAAGGAGAAGAATTGCTGTCACTTCCAACCAATGTAAGTGACAATATTTGCAAAGTGAAACAAGCACCGGGCGCACTTGGAAAATATATGCTGGTTTGACCTTACTGGGAACCCTGAAAAACAAAGGGGGACTTGCCAGTGCAACCAGTTACTTTGTCTCTGCCTGAGGCAACAATTACAAACCAATTAGGTTATATACTTTAGGTAGATAGATAGATATTTTATTAATCCCAAGGGAAAATTCACATACTCCAGCAGCAGCAGCATACTGATAAAGAAAATATTAAAATAAAGAGTGATAACAATGCAGATATACAGATAGTCAATAACTTTAAATAATGTTAATGTTTACCACCCCCCGGGTGGAATTGAAGAGTCACATGGTGTGGGGGGGAGGAACGATCTCCTCAGTCTGTCAGTGGAGCAAGAAAGTGACAGCAGTCTGTTGCTGAAGCTGCTCCTCTGTCTGGAGATGATACTGTTTAGTGCAGGGGTGGGCAAATTCATTCCTGGAGGGCCGCAGTGGCTGCGGGTTTTTGTTCCAACCCATTTGCTTAATTAGAAAACAATCCTTGCCAATAATTACATTTCATGGCTTGTTAGTGCTTTAACTCTGCTATGTCAAGTCATTCTCATATCCTAAATTTTTTTTTTCCCATTCTAAGGATATCATCCAAATACTTTGAAGTGTAAAACGGATGGGTACTTCTCAATCCTTCACTTTTTTCTCTTCTCTTTCCTTCCAAGTATTTAATTAAACCAAATAGTGCACGATAAATACACACAGGTATAAAGGGTAACAAGCAAAATGGATAACTGCTGGTTTCTTTTGTCATTTGCATCTTATTGCTAATAAGGAGCGATTAAAAACCAAGAATGCAGCTGTTTAAGACTTAAATAAGCAATAAGGGTTCAAAATCTTAATGAGGGAGATAACTAAAATGAAGCAGAAGTGTTTCTAGCAGTAAGTGCTTCTTATTAAGCAATTGGGTTAGAACAAAAACCTGCAGCCACTGCGGCCCTCCAGGAATGAATTTGCCCACCCCTGGTTTAGTGGATTCTCCATTATTGACAGGAACCTGCTCAGTGCTCGTCGCTCTGCCACGGATGTCAAACTGTCCAGCTCCATGCCTACAATAGAGCCAGCCTTCCTCACCAGTTTGTCCAGGAGTGAGGCGTCTCTCTTTATGCTGCCTCTCCAGCACACCACCGCGTAGAAGAGGGCACTCGCCACAACCATCTGATAGAACATCTGCAGCATCTTATTGCAGATGTTAAAGGACATTTATTATTTAATACATTTATCATTACCATAATGAACAAAAATGGTTATAAAGAGAGTGAAATGGTGGCCGAGTCAGAATTCATAAGGTAGTCATTTCATTGGTGGGATTCTATAGGAGCTGAAAGAAAGGTTACACAGTCTTTTTCAATAAAGCAGACATTTTACGTTTGCCAAGTGCAAAGGCTGATTTTACGTATATTGAATAGCTGTAAGCCAGAGTGAGAGTTTAAGATACACTTTGAGTCGAAAGGTGAAACATTAGTATGTTTTATTAAAATAGTTGTGCAAATAAGTTGTCCATCAACCTACTTTTTCCATTGCAAGGTTAAAAGGAAGTAAAGCTAATCCTGACAGGAATGGAATTAAGACAAGAACCAACTTATAATATTGCCAGTCTGTCACATGATACACACTCACTCATGCAGAGCCAGTTTAATGACACTAATCAACCTTTCCTGCATGTCTTTGGCATATGGGATGTAGGAGAACAGCAGAGTACATGGATAAGTCACAGACAAACACAACAAGGACACACAAAGTTGCACGAACATTGAGCAGGATGGGAATCAAACACAAGCCCCGGAACTGTCATGCAGCAGTGATAACTGGTATGCCACTTGTCAAGTCAACAATTATTTGTTATTAATCTCCTGCACTATATTAACTTGTATCAGGTTAATTGTCTTATTTATATGCATGTGATTCATTTGATTGAAATAAAATCATCTGTCATCCATTTTATAAAACCGCTTATCAAGTGTAGGGTCACAGAGTTATATAATATGTAATATTTAGACAGAAAAAGTAACTTGAGCGGTACAGAAAACGAATAGATAATTGAAGATGATATTTATAATGAAGATATCTTTACATGATGTAAAATAAATTTTAATTTGCAGCAGAAATCTTTTATAATCATTTTATAAAAGGTTTTAGCTATTCCTGCAATATATTACTCATAGAAGTATTGCTGCCTGACAGATTCAGCAACCTGGGTTCAAGTCCCAAAATTGGTTGTGGGTTTTCCTTCAAAATTCTAAAGACATGCATGGTGGTTGATTGGTGATTCAATGTAAGTGTGGGCCCTGTGATGGACTGACATCATGTCTATGGTTGCTTCTGTCCTTGACCCATTAACCGAGAATGGTAAACCGGATGGACGCAGGGACATCCGGCCATGGGCCGTAGCCGCAAAAGACGTACTGCGCAAGCGCCCCCACAAAACCCCCCTTCCAAGCAACGGAAACCGGATGCAAAGCAACGTAAAATAAGAAATGAGGCGCCTATAGCACACAGAAAAAAGGAGTCAGACGCGAAACGGAACACACACAAAGAAGAGAATTGAGACCCACGACACACAAATGAGGCAACGCCCCCTAGCACACACACAAAAAAAAAAAAAAAAAAAAAAAAGAAGTCAGACGCGAGCGCCACACAAACCCATTGGACACAAAACGGGACAGACTACGGCCATAGCACACGAAACATACACAAAAAGCAGGATTCGGACCCACGACCACACTAACATAAATAAGAAATGAGACACAAAGCACCATTACTAAACGAACCATCCGTATTAAATATACGTCATCTGAACACATTCAAATTATGCAGCATAGGTCGATCTCATTACACTGATGCACTATTAACCGTTCAACCACAGAAATGGCTCCATATTAACAGTGAGTGCAATCCTCCTTATTACTTATCCATATTTCTAACGCTGAAGAACAAACAAGTCATGAATTCACGCTCACGTGTACAAAACGATACGGCTTGAGTGACGGGACCAAACACACGAACCCGCATGAAAAAAACAATACATGTCGGACGACTAACCGACATACAAAAACGGGCAAGGCTCAATACAAACAATTAACGCCGTACACTGCAACGGGCTTCTCACACAGCACAGGCAAATCGATTACAGCTCCAGAATAGCACGTCCCAAATCCTGCACATACAACGACGCGCCTCTCAAACGGCACAGACAAAACATACACGTCAAGGACATCAACGACAGACACCTGCTAAACGATTGCGCCAGTTAGCTCACAACGCGTTCAATAATGAGTCCACTATTCATGAAAATTCATTGGGATTAATGAATGTCATTTGCAATCATTGCCATTCACTTAACTTCCCTAAATAAACAACTGGCAATCCAAGTAATGAATTTACACGTTATTGTCAAAAGGGTCAAATTTGACTGCCTCCATTACATTCATATCCTGCATATCTACAGAAGCTTCTAACTAACGCTGTACCTGAAAGTAAAAACTTTATGAACTGCATTACATCCTACAATAGTTCATTTGCTTTTGCATCTAATGGCATCCAGTCACTTACTCAACACCATTCATAAACTTCTACAAACGTTGATGAATAATAATATTCCCTTTGGAAGAAAGGTACTTTTATTAGGAGGAGATTTTACACAGTGCTTAGCTATTGTTCCACATGCCATGCGCTCGGCTATTCTTCAATCCACCTTAAAATACGCAGACAATTGGCATTGCTTTCAAAAGAGTTACGGAGATATTTGGAACAACAATCTCATTACACCAAATACCCCTTTTAACACAACGAACTATATTATGTCCAAAAAATATTAATGTTGATCACATTAATAACCAGGTCATTTCATTACTTCCTGGAGTGGCACAGCTCTTTCTAAGCTCTGACAAAGTTGACTCTGATGACGACAATGACCATCTTAATTTCCCCTTAGAATATTTGAACACTATTAACCCAGCCGGATTACCACAACACAATCTTAGCCTTAAAAATGGAACAATAATCATGCTATTAAGAAACCTTAACACTAAACAGGGTTTATGCAATGGTACACGTTTAGTCGTCAACACCATGCCACACAATGTTATTAAAGCAAAACTTCTTACAGAATCACATGCTAACAATACTGTTCTAATTCCTACAATTACCTTACAACTTCTGACCTGGAATTACCTTTTACACTTAAACGGCGACAGTTCCCCATTAGACCTGCCTTGACCATGACCATCAACAAATCACAAGGACAAACCATAGACAAAGTTAGCATCTACCTCTCTGAGCCCGTTTTTGGACATGGACAACTTTATTTGCTTCCTATATGCGTCATCTACACCTTCACACTATGCTATATCTCATTCATACATCACGCTCTTTGTAAATTCACAACACCAGGGGTTGGCGAGCGAAGCGAGCAGGGGGCGGAGCCCCCTAGTCAAACTATAGTTGAAAAATCAGAAATAAAAATTTTAGTGCAGCAGGTGTTATCTTGAATCTTTAGAAGCATGCTTTTTTCTTTTTTCTGTATTTAATCCTAGATAATAACAGGTGCAGCAAGGAACTTTACTGTAACACGAGGAGCATAGACTATCATGTGGAAGAGGAGCTCATCTATGTCAATCAGGTAAAACCAGCCATTTTCTTTCCTAGGATGGAGACACATATTGGTCCCATATGCTTTAACTGTAAAGTTTTCTAATGACAAATAATGATGCTGTCACTTTATTCCACCTTACGAGCAACACAGTTGGCTCCTGAACTTCATTATTTTTATTTCTGCTCCTTGTGCTCTTTGTAACTTTGGGTAATTTGGGTTGTTTTTATAGGAATGATTTTAAAAATACATTTGAATGCAGATGATCAAGCAAACCTAATCCATCCAAACCGACAATGATCAACTCAGGAAAAAAGGAAGAGTCTGCACCAGTTCAGTTAAAACCTTTTTCCTTATTTTTGAACTCCATCCTGGGCACTCTGAGGGCTAGCCTGTGTGACTGAAGTCTCATCTATTTCCTCAACAGCCTAAGGCCAATTAATCTCTAAAATAGTAATATTCTGCTCCTTTGTTGCCATATCACATTGAACAGTGCAGGCATTGATGTTTATGAATACCAGGGTAAGTTCCATTTCACAGTTATGGTACTGCACTCATGCCAAGTCACTAGGGTGGTAATCTTTTGCTTTCTCTCCCCTTTTTTAATAGATGCAGATTTGTATTGAATATAAAGCCAAAAAGGGGGAAAAAAGTAAACTCAGGAGATTTATATATGCATTAAACTTAACATTGCTTGAATGTCTCCATATTAAATTTAATCAAGTTAGTTATCTTACATATATGCATGCAATCCATTTAATAGGAATACCGAAACAGCTTCAGAGAGTATAGAAAATGACAGATATTTGAATATGTAGATATATTATCTATTATATAAAAAAAATCTTGGGACGAGACAAGACTTTTTCAGAGAGACGAGACATTTTCAGAGATATAATTTCCAGGCCTGCAAGACGAGATACTGTGCCAAGAGATGAAGTTAATACCTAACAGGTCCAAGTGGGGGCGGAAATAAAAGACAAACAGTTGAAGAAGAAAAGACAAAGAGTAGAAGACAAAGTAGAACGTCATTAAAGTACTAAGCTTCGAAAGTCTCAAAAAAATCATAGTAAAGATTGCATTAGCGCGAACAAACGGAAGTTATTACGCTGTGAAATAATGGAACAGCAAAAAGAGATCGAATATAAGGACATACGTGATATGACAGAAGTATTTAGATATTGTTCAGCTTTAAACTTTAAGTCGGAGACTTGTAGATCGTCTAATTCGTGTTGCCATCAGGCAAAAGTAGTATTTCTTCCCAATGAAGAGGCCAGTCCATGAGAATTAAAAGATTTGGTGTTTGGTGAAAGTGAAATCCACATACGTGAGTGGCAGAGATATGAAGTGGATGGCGCGTAGCACAGGCCGGGGGGTTGACGAGCGAAGCCCCCTAGTAGTTAAGATAAAAATGTCATTACCTGATGCGACACTCATATTAACTTACAGCAAAAACAACATTTTAGCTATTTCTTTTCATAGATGTCTTGCTGTTGTGAACATCCAACATCCTGGGTTCAAGTCCCAAGGCTGGTTGTGGGTTGTTTCTTCCATAATCTAAATAAGTGCAGACTGGGTGATTCATGATTCTACATGGATGTGTGTGCCTATATATAATTATACTTATGTTTATACTAAAAAAAACTTATTACAAAAAAAACTAAAAGAAAAAAAAAAATCCTACATTCTACCTGATCTCTCCTACAGGTATCGATATTCTGCATCAACATTCACCTCTATTAGTTCAAAGAACTGTGACAGGATCCCATGTTAGATAAACTGCAGGACAGAAAAGAAGCTGAATCCTGGGGTTCAGTCAGTATGTTGTAAGAGTGGCCATTGTGTGACGTGGCTGCACTTCTATGCAATTTGTGGATGCATGTTACATGAAATCATATATCTGTGGGGCCAAGCATTTGGTCAGTCACACATGCTCACAAAGTTAAAAGAAGGGTGCACTCAGTATAAGCGCTAAGTGAAAAATGTCTACTTCTGAGCAACATGACATCATCACATTTTTAGCTTTTTGCCATATAGTGAGCTTCTCTTCCTTCTTTTCATCACTGCTTCCAAGTAAACAACATTGCAACTAGATGCTTGACCATCGTATGCCTGCTTTAACACCTGTAGGAGTTTGACAATTTACACAAAATCTGACAAATCTCATGTTTGCTCGTTACTCGGAAGTGAGTGTTTTGTTTTTAACCAGTGCATAATGCACAATCGACCTCACTAAGTTACTTCTACATACTTGTAAGCAGCAAAATACTTGGCATTATAGATAGGGTTATTATACTGTTACTAATAGGCAGTCTCAGAACTTACTACATGTACCTTGTATTGACCCATACATTTCAGATTATTTGGCCTCAGTTAAAACAACCAGATGGGCACAGTTGAAACAAGGTAACAGAGAACAACATTCAACAATATGATTGTCTCTTATTTGTTGCGTTCTTCATATGTTGTATTGTCTTTTTTTGATCTGTCGTTGGTATTGAACTACAGTGAGCGTCTTTAAATTATGTACATCTTGAATGATAATAAACTTCAACTTAATCACGGATCAGGCATTCTAAGGAGCATGATTACTTTGTGGCAGACAAGGACAATTCTACAGAGCAACCCCATGGACTGGAAAGGAACAATATTTACTCCAAGGTAAAACAACAAAATGATCATGAAAAACAGAAAACTGAAATGTTTCTCTCTGCATTTTTATACACAACAAAGGTTTCAAAAAGGAGGTCACATTTCTATTTTAAACCTCTCAAACCGATAAAGCAAACAGGAAATGAATAGTGGTGTCTTTTACAGTAAACATGCAACAAAAGAAACTTTTACTAGGAGTGTGGTCAAAAACTGACAGAAACCGTTACTGTGCTGTGTTGCAAAAATAACACGAGGATCTACATCAAGATGGAATTAAAAAAAAAAAACAATGATTAGAAGAAACGCCTTAACATAATAATACATAATAATGGTTCTTTGATGTTCAGCTCTATGTATTGTGCCAAGTGTTTGATTGCTCACGTATTCAGATCAGTTTCTGTTGCTATCTGACATCCCAGGGCCTGTGCCATGAATCATTCAGATCTTACAAGAAATGGCTATTGAATTGTTGCCGAAAAACAGAACAGACCAACAGTGGGGCTGAATTTTTCCTCTTTGTATTTTTTTTTTCATGTTTTCTCTGTATTGACTTTGAAGTAAATGTATTGTAAAGTAAACACTGAGTAGTGTGCCATAATGTTCTGCTTTTTTAAAATAAAATTTGAAAAAAAAAAAAAAAAAAAAAACAACAGACATTGACCTGTTTCAGCTGTCCTCCCTAGGTGGTTCCACAGAGGATGAAGAAGTATAAAGGGGCAGCAGACAACCAGGATTCAAAGGATACATTTGGTGTTTTTCACGGCAAAGTTATTTCTTTACAGTTATGGTATATATTAGATTTTCACATTAAACTGTGTTCTAAAGTGAAGAATATTTTATAAATTTAAAAAAATAAATAGCCTGCTCATGTATTTTAAATAGGAGCTAATGAGTACCAGGGTCCCATTATAATGAAAAGCATTAAAACGTACCAAATATGTACATTTTTCAAGACAAAAATGTTGAGTATTTATCCCCATTTTGAGATTACACACATATTGCTAAATAGCACATCCATATCATTTTAAGAAGGAAACAAGCAAACAATTGTGTGATTCAGCCATTTTAACAAGAGACCGGCCATAAACTTACCTTCGCTTCTCATCTCCTTCCACAGCATCTTTTGGATTCTGAGGTGTGGATTCACTTTGGAAAGTCATTGCCAAGCACCATTATTGACAATGATTGTGAATTGCACCCTCTGTTCTGTAGCCAGCTAGGTAATAACTACTTTAAAAGGCACACTTTTACATTCTTTCACTATATGGACATTTATTTTATTATTTCACAGAGATACTGACTGCTGCTACTGGATTGATAATATGTGCTTCAATGAAAGAGAATATTCATTGCATACCACACGCATGCTCAAGTGACAAGAACTGAACAGATGTTACAGGCATCCTTCCATTGATTCAGCCATCTTCCTAACCTGTGTATCCAGGGCAGGGTCATGGGGCAGCTAAAGCCCATCCCAGCAGGCACTGGCCACTTCACTGCAGGGTGAACACAAACATAAGCCACTTTAGCAATACCAATCCACCGAACGTGCAAGTGCTTGGACTGTAGAAGGAAAACAGAACCAGGAAGAACATGTAAACTCCATGCAGGGAATATACAGGAACACAAACCCTGGTCTCCTTAATTGATAGACAGCAGCATTACCACTGAGAAACTGTGCCACCCAGTAGTAACTGCTGTCCTCTTTATCTTCCATCCACTAATCTATTCATATATTTTTCTCCCTTATAGGCCCACTAATATTATTATTATTATTAATGATAAATCTTCCTAACCTGCTAATCCATGACAGATGGAGCCTATCAAGGCAGGAAGAACCAGTGTGCCAATCCAGTGCACAGCAAACACACATACATCTATATACTAGGGTCACTTTAGCGATGGCAATTCACCTAAATTGTTTTAAGTTTAGTAAGTTCAGTACAGATGTTTCAGCATTGGCAAAGTAGTAGCGCAGAGCTCTCATTCCTGCTTTACAGTGGCAGGTTCTACATTGAGTTTGCATGCTCTTCTTATGTGTTTATGGATTGATTGAATTTTTTAAAACTTGCTAATACCAATAATTTGTTTGTGGCACTTCAATCTGCTCTATTACACACTCTCAAGTTGGATGTAAGAATGGAATAGCTGTGGAGAGAAAAAAAGGACAGAGGATGACATACACACTGTTCAGAATCTGTTGCATATCTATCTCTTAGGTAAAGAAATCTAACAATCCTTTTCTTTTTTGACTTTTCCCTTTACACAGGGTGTATCTTGGCAGTCTCCAGCTAGTCATCATCATAAGGCACATTCATCAACACTATGCTATTCCACATTCTCCATAATGCATCTCTTTGTGTGGTAAACAGAATCCAAAGAATATTAGAAAGACTGTGAAAGGAAATGGACACCTGTTCCCTGAAGCGAGTAGAGTCTTTTACATTACAAAACACAGCGACTCAATCTTTTATTTTATAGTCTGTTTACAGCAGTGTTTCCCCAAACTTTTTTCTGTGGTGGCACAATTTTTGTAGCACCCTGAGGCACACTACTGTTCTACGAACCACAAACACATTATACCTCAACACACGTATTCAATTGTCTGAAGAGGCAAGACAACCAGAGAAGCTGGTAAAAAAGCAGTACCAAGATCAGCATTCGCAGACATGGCACTGAGTGAGCACATTGTGCGCATCTCCCAGCTGCATTGTTCCTTTGCCAGCACCTCTCTGCCTCAGAGCCAACTCTTATGCCCACCATCCACCAGCCCTGTAATATAAGATGTAAACCACACACCCCACCAGACTATACCAGCAGCCAGGAAACGCATCTTAAGTGTGTTCTGTGTCTATACCATAGCGATTGCTGAACTGCTTAGACCCAGGTACACTACACTATTATTTCCATGGCATGGCACATTGCTTGAAAAACACTGGCTTATAGTATTGCATTGTATCATTTTGATAGCAGAATGTCCAATATTTGCTTATTCTTTAAACAAGCAGAGTTTATAACTGTGTCCTTATACTGAGGTTCCTGTACATCATTTACTGATGATCAGCTTTGATATTGCAGTCTTTGATTAATTTAATAACACTAGTGGGCTCTGCCCCCTGCTTGCTTCGCTCACCCACCCCCGGGTTTAGTTTACCGGATATACATTCTAAAGACATTGTTATTTTCATGGGAATTGTTACATATGCATTATGTTCACTTTTACTTTAAAAATTTTGTAAAAATAATACTTGTCCTTTATTTCCGGCCCCGGGTGTGGTTAAATCTCTTTCTCACAGGACATATAACGCTGCTTGCATTGTGAAGTGGGGGGGGGGGGGGGGGGGGGGGCGGCGGCTGTACGCACACTAAAGAGGTGCCGTCGAATCAGCTGCTGTCTTTCTGCTGCTGCTGGTGAGCTGCATGTGCTGTTTGTTGCACTGCACATCGACCTTTTAAAAGACTGTACAGTAGCTGTCCTTTTGCCACTTCGCATTTCTTTCGCTCGCTACATGGGAGTTGTGGCTGAATGCACACTAAGGAGAAGTGGTCGGATCATCTGCTGGCTTGCTGCTGCTGCTGGCCTGCTGTGTGTTCTGCTTGTCGTTGTTTTAAGAGCTGGGAGCACATGAAGTGTGTCTGCCAAAAGCATTCCAACAACTGCTAGGTTAGATGTCCATGAACTTGTTTTAAATGTTGTCTCACTGCCTTGTCTCATGGGATGTCAAATTGTCTTCCGAGAAGATCACGTCTCGTCTCCCTCCCAAGATTTATTTTTTTTATAATAGAGAGAAATATTTTCTTGGTATAGGGGTATAGTCTGTTTATAACAGATGATGTTAGTCACAATTCTCACCCACCTGTATGTTTAGGTGGGTTATGGGCTAAGAGAAGACACAAAGACCACCACTACTAAATGGCAACTGTATCGAAACTGCAGCTATTCATAAACTGGGTGTTTCAAATCCATGAGCTTATTCCAGAGTTTCCACTATTAATGAGATTATGGAGTAATGTATATAATGGGCTTCGACTATGCGCACTCAAGATTTTTAGGGACAGGAAACTATTCTTAGTGGCAGTTTTATTAGGTACACAACTTTGCACATGGTATCACCACCACCACCCCCCAACTTAGCCTCTGAAACATTCTTCAACTCCTTGGGATATGGATTCAACAAAGATCTGGTAGTAGTTCTTGGAGATTTTGGTCCATGCAAACTGGACAGGATCACACAGTCCCTGCAGATCTTTTATCCATACATTCTAGCTGTGAATGTACTATTCCTCCTCCTTTCAAAGGTGCCCTATTAAATTCAGATATGAGGATTATGAAGGCCATTGGAGGAAACTGTATTCACTGTCATATTTGTGTGCTTTGTGATAAATTAGACTGTGGTCATTTATTGCCTGCTAATGCTTTTTTTTTGTACTATTTTAATAAAGAGGTTTAACGACTGAGCATGGCCTTACTTTAAACTTGGATTTAATGATATTTAATTGTTTCAGAATGCTACAAAAATATGTCACCTCCATTTAGAGAAACAGATTTTTCTCTCTAGCTGATGATACATTTAATGATGTTTATTTAGGGATCTTAAACTAAAGTCTTATCCAATACCATCCATATTTAGTCTTCCAAATATATACTGGAAACATTGATGGTAAGTACATCAGGTACGCTGATTTGCATATTTTATATAAGAGCATATTTTATTTAATAAAAGATGTTTCATTTAATAAATTCCTCAAATCTGGGTTTCTAAAGCACTTTCATGGAGCTCACCATCTCAAGAAGCACACAAGATGGATATGGATCATTTTACAATGCAAGCGAGAGGCAAAAACTTTTTTTATACGAAGGAAGAGCTACTCGCACTTCGAACACTGCTTATTAACATCAGATGGTGTAACCCGGGGCATGTAACGGTCAACGAAACATTCTGCTGGGACATTGAACAGTGGGTGTCCACCTATACTTATAAGGTTAGACTAAGAGAGGCCAAGGAGTCCTACAGGAAGAAGGTAAAACATAAGCTGCAGCAAATTAACATCAGGGAGGTGTGTGATGGTAATGAAGACCATTACAGGCTATAAGCAAAGCAACAGCAGAGACCCATGTGGAGACAGTGAATGAGTTCAATCTCTTCTAAAACTGGTTTGACTGCCCTGCTCCTGTTTTAACTGCCAGAAACTCACCGGCCACTACGCCATCCCTCACAACTACTCATCCACCCACCCCCAGCATAGATCCTGAAGCCCTATCTGAGGAAGCTGGGCTCCTTTAACATATGTAAGAAACTCCTGCAGATATTCTATCAGTCGGTGGTTGCCATTACTCTCTTCTATGCTGCACTGTGCTGGGTTTGCTTGAAGAACAGAGATTTTGACTGTATTGACAAGCGAAGAACAGAGATTTTGACTGTATTGACAAGCTGATCAGGATCTGTGGTTAGCATGGAAATGGACTCTTGGGTGACAGAGGCAGAGAGGAGCATTCTATGGAAGCCGGTATCAATTATGGACAAAGAACATCACCCACTATATGCCACCATGATTAAGTAGAGGAATTTATTCAGTGGTAGGCTAATAATACAGAACTGTAATATGGACACATAAAAAAAACTTTTGTCCCCAGAGCTATTAGACTCTTAACTCTTCCCAAATGGGGCAGGGGATAACTGAGTTTAGGGCCAGATGCTCCTATTCTGCTCATAAGCTAAATCTGCAGTGCACTAGATCAGATATCTTACTACTTGGTATTTACTGCATAACCTTTTTTCATAATGTGTCACTTCAAACATGTTATCCTATCAGCATACGCCATGTCACTTTACTTTTACATGAATATTACATTACTTTAGGATCTGTCATTTTATTATTATGTGCTACCTGTCACTTTGATTGTAATATCCATCCATCCATTGTCCAATGCTTATCCGAAGTTGGGTCGCGGGGGCAGCAGCCTAAGCAGGGAAGCCCAGACCTCCCTCTCCCCGGCCACCTCCTCCAGCTCCTCTAGGGGGACCCCAAGGCGTTCCCAGGCCAGCCGAGAGATATAATCCCTCCAGCGTGTCGTGGGTCTGCCCCGTGGCCTTCTCTCAGTAGGACATGCCCAGAACATCCCTCTAGGGAGGCATCCAGGGAGCATCCTAACCAGATGCCCGAACCACCACAACGGACTCCTCTCAATGCGGAGGAACAGCGACTCTACTCCGAGTCTCTCCCGGATAACTGAACTCCTCACCCTCTCTCTCAGGGAAAGTCCATCCACCCTTCGGAGAAAACTTATTTCGGCCGCTTGTATCTGCGATCTTGCTCTTTCGGTCACTACACAAAGCTCGTGGCCATAGGTGAGGGTAGGAACGTAGATCGACTGGTAAATCAACAACCTCACTTTTTGACTCGGCTCTCTCTTCACCATGACGGACCGTTGCAGAGCCTGCATTACTGCGGACGCCGCATCGATCCATCTGTCGACCTCCCGCTCCATTCTTCCCTCACTCGTGAACAAGACCCCGAGATACTTGAACTCCTCCACTTGAGGCAGTAATGTGTTCCCAACCCGGAGAGCATTCCACCCTTTTCCGGCAGAGAACCATGGCCTCGGATTTAGAGGTGCTGACTCTCATCCCCACCGCTTCACACTCGGCTGCGAACCGCTCCAGTGAGAGCTGGAGGTCCTGTCCGATGAAGCCAACAGAACCACATCTTCCGCAAATACAGACGAGATTCTGAGGTCACCGAACCAGACCCCCTCCGCTCCTTGGCTACACCTAGAAATTCTGTCCATAAAACTTATGAACAGAATCGGTGACAAAGGGCAGCCCTGGCGGAGTTCAACCTCAACAGGAAATGAGTTCGACTTATTACCAGCAATGCAGACCAAGCTCCTGCTCCTCCTGTACAGGGACTGAATGGCTCGTAACAACAAGCCTTGTACCCCATACTGTTGGAGCACACCCCACAGGATGCTTCGAGGGACACGGTCGAATGCCTTCTCCAAATCCACAAAACACATGTGGACTGGTTGGGCAAACTCCCATGCCCCCTCCAGGATCCTGGCCAGGGTGTTGAGCTGGTCCAGTGTTCCACAGCCGGGATGGAATCCAGAATTGTTCCTGTTGAATCTGAAATACGACTATCAACCGGACTCTCTTCTCCAGCACCCCTGAATAGACCTTACCGGGGAGGCTGAGGAGTGTGATCCCCCTATAGCTGGAACACATCCTCCAGTCACCCTTCTTAAAAAGGGGGACCACCACTCCAGTTTGCCAATCCACAGGCACTGCCCCTGATGCCCATGCAATGCTGCAGAGATGGGTCAATCAGGACAGCCCCACAACATCCAGAGCCTTGAGGAACCCAGGCCCCGCCACCTCGGAGCTTTTTAACTACCTTGCTCCTTTCTTCAACTTGACGGCCTCTCGAACCTTAGGTGTCCACCACCTGGATCGTGGATTGCCGCCACGAGAGGCACCGACAACCTTGCAGCCATAGCTCCGTTCTGCTGCTTCGACAATGGAGGCTTGGAGCATGGCCAATTCAGACTCAATGTCCATTGCCTCCCTCGGAATGAGATTGAAGTTCTGCCGATGGTGGCAGATGAAGATCTTTCTGACCGGTTCCTCTGCCAGACGTTCCCAGCTGACGTTCACTATTAGTTTGGGTCTGCCCGGTCCGTCCGGCAGCCTCTCCCTCCATCTGATCCAACTTACCACCAGGTGATCAGCTGACAGCTCAGCCCCCCTCTTCACCTGAGTGTCCAAGACATAAGGTCGCAGATCCGATGACATGATTACAAAGTCGATCATCAAGCTGCGACCTTGGGCATCCTGGCGCCTAGTGCACTTATGGACACCCTTATGCTCGAACATGGTGTTCGTTATGGACAATCCATGGCCACCACAGAAGTCCAACAACTGAACACCACTCGAGTTTAGATAGGGGAGGATGTTCCTTCCAGTCACACCTCAACAGGTTTCCCTTCTTGGATCGATGCCTTGCCATGCCAGAAAGGCTTGCGCGGTCTAGTGATCCTCGGAGTTACGTTGCCGGGAGCCACATGCTCCTGGTAGGGTTTCCCAAGACAAACAGGTCTGAGGTGAAGATCCAGACTAACTCAATCCTGAGACCCAAGATGGATTTAAATCAAGGATCAGTGCCCGGGAAAGGGTACCCGGGGCCCCACCCTAGAACCAGGCCCGGGGGAGGGGCTCACTGGCGAGCGCATAGAGGCTGGACCTTTGACCACAGTGCCCAGCTGGGCTCAGCCCGAAGGAGCAACGTGGTTCCACTCTTTTGTGGGCATAACACCTGCAAGAGAGGCCATAGGGGTCAGGTGCAATGTGATATGGGTGGTGGCCAAAGGCGGGAGCCCTGGCGTTCCGATCCTCGGATACCAAAACTGGCTCTTGGGACACGGAATGTTACCTCTCTGGCGGGGAAGGAGCCTGAACTGGTGTGAGAGGTTGAGAGGTACCGGCTAGATATAGTCAGGCTCACCTATACGCATGGTCTGGGCTCTGGAACCATTCTTCTTGAGAGAGGCTGGACTTTGTTCCATTCTGGAGTTGCTGTGGGTGAAAGACGTCGGGCAAGAGTGGGCTTGCTTCTGGCCCCTCGGCTCAAGGCCGGCACGTTGGAGTTCTCGACATTGGATGAGAGGGTTAATTCCCTGCGCCTTCGAGTTGGGGGAAGGACTCTGACTGTTGTTTGCGCTTATGCGGGCGAACGACAGTTTGGAGTACACAGCCTTCTTGGAGTCCCTGGAGGAAGCGCTGCGAAGCACAGCTCCTGGGGATTCTATCGTCCTGCTGGGAGACTTAAACACTCACATCGGCAACGACAGTGAAACCTGGATTGTAATATTATTTGTACAATTCCCATTCACTGGCATTATTGTATGCACCATCTGCATTAACTGTATTGAACTGTAAGATTACAACCCCAGTGTACCTACTTAATGTATTTAAATGTTTGTTTTTGATTTGTTACAATCCCTGGCTACTGGTACTTAACTTTCCCTTGGGATCAATAAAGTACAGTATCTACCTAGATGTGTGACATGATCATCAGACATGCAAGTAAAAATTTCACTGTACACTGAACATGTGACAATATTGCTATTACTATTATCAGGAATCATTTGTCATCAACAATGTGGCACTTAAATGATACTACCAACACAAGCCCGTACTGCCGACACTGAACAGGATGGACCCATGAATTTATGCCGTTTATGTTACAGTCTACCACTACCATCAGCAAGTTGCAACAGAAATCAATATTTGTTAGACCAGGTTATATTTCTCCCCAATCTTTAACAAGCTTGTACTGCTGACACTGGACAGGAAGGACCCATGAATTTATGACATTTATGGTGCAGATGGTAGTGGTAGACTAAGTTGCAACAGAAATCAATACTTGTTAGACCAGGATATATTTTTCCCAATCCTTAGATACCTACCTTTGGTCACCATACATCTACTATGTTCTCATCTACAAGCTATTAGGTGATAGTAATGGAACATGATGTGGTCCTCAGCTAATGTAGTCCATTTTTTTCAAGGTGTGATGTGCTGTGCATTCAGAAATGCCTTTCTGTGCACCATTGTTATAAAGAGGCGTTACTTGAAAATGGTCTTTCTGTTAGAATGAGCGAGTCAGGCCACTGTCCTTAGCCACTTCTAATTTAACAAGGTGCTTTCACCCATGGAACTGCTACTTACTGGAAGTTTTTGTTCATCACACTATTCTCTCTGAACTCTAGAGACTCAAGTGTATGGAAATTATAAGAGGCCATTTGTTTTGCAAAATACTGGTTGAGTTACAGCTATTTGATTGGCTGTTTGGAGGAGCAGGCGATATGCGTTAATGAGGAGGTGTTCCTAAAACAGTGGCCATTATTTAAACAGTATCAGTGCAGACACACAACAGTATTTGCAAGCACAAGTATCAGTTGCCAAAAATGTGGAGACCATAAAAGTTATATCATTTAAATCTATAGAATAAAGAAAACAAATACCTGGCAATAAAGTCCTTTACATTTGACTGCTGTAGTAGTCTACAAGGCTGCACAATGGGTTATCTTGAGGCTGGAATAAAGGAAACAACAAACATTAAAATGGCATGCCGTGTTTAAATACTGGAGGCTAAGTGATAACAGGGCAGGCATTTCCCTTAGCCATGCTTCTTCTTTGTTTTGGATTGGCCAGTTTCAACAGAAATGACATACGCACAACTAGGTTCAAGCTGTGTATTGTACAGTATGTGATAAAGTGAAGTTGGTTTGAATCTCTCAGAATTACCGGTGGATTTACACTAAGACACTAGGGCCCAGATGCCAGAAAAACTAAGTTTTTTATTCTTTTTCTCTAATCCTTCCACAGAACACATTAATCACAAAATAGGTGGTGGAAGAACAAATACTGAAAACAATACAGAAAACACTACATATTCAGAGAGAACTTTATAAGTACAACATAAAAGGAAGGGAATTGTGGACAACTGGACTTGTCTTTTGCAGAGTTCTCAGTTCTTCAACTGTATCTGTTTGGAGAGTATCAAAAAAAACATCTTAAGGTTGGACCGTTTGATGGATTTCAATAATGCAGCACTCAGATTTCAAACCATGTGGATGGTCACCCAGCTGCGTCTTTGAATCGTCCTTTTCAAATAGAGTTGATAAAAAATTAGTCCAATGAATGATACATTTGCCTAATATCCCTTCTTCCTGCTTTTCTCTGTAATTATAGCATTCTGGAACGTAATTCTACAAATATAATCAATGTATGCATAAATATATGTGTCAACTTAATCTCTTTCTGTATATACTGTTCCATACAGCCTTTTCCTATCAGTTTTAAATATTAGCGTCACTTTAGCAAAATTAGTCAACATGTTCTTTGTGGACATTTGGCTTTGAAGTATATTACTGGGGCAGGCATGAAATGACTAAGCTCCTTTTGCTTTCTGTACATTTTCCCTTTGTTACTCCCTCTTGTTACCCCTATTTGTACTGACCCCATTAAGACAATTTTCGGGGATAAATAATTCTTGATAGATTTTCAGCTTTCAATTTATCCTGTGGCACATAACATCTATACCCCAATATATATTTCTATGGAATTCCTGTAGAATTCCATGATATCCAACTGAATTCCAGTAGACTGCTTTAAATTAAAACAGATTGTTATGCTGATCCACTCTAATGGTTTAACTACTTTCACATCACTATTGTATGCACTAGAAAACCTGTAAATAAACAACGATGGACCTCAGTAAATGATGGTGAGGTGACAAGAGGAGAAGTGCACAAAAAAAAGTGAAAGTTTCAAAAATGTTGGTTTTAGAAGTTGAAAACATTTAAACATCTTTTTTCTTGGAATAAAAATCAACAATGCATACATAAAAAATGTCAATACTTCACTTGTATTAATTTTCAGCATTCTATAGTCTTCTGACTTTTCTGAGAGAGTCCATTCTAATTCAGCAGTGGATGCAGCTGCAGCGGTTAGGACATTCTCAGTCTCTTTCCATTAGTTGAGGTGCTCATGGTGCTTCAGCTATTCTCTTTTTCAAATGCTGTTGAATGTTGCAGAGGTTTAGAGGGTGGACAGTCACAATGGGTTCACAATTAAAAAGGTTGAGTGGGTTATCTGTTATGGTCCTCTTGCATGTCTCAGGCATAGCAGCTGTGAAGTTTTCAAATACCAGAGCGTGGTAGCACTGTTATAACTTTTACAGATAATATTCTTTATGGTACAATTAACTAACCAGTGTTTAAGTAGGAGGTTCACACACTTTTGCTAGAAATCCCTGGAAACAAAGTACTTTCTCTCTCTCATGGCAGAACCCAAGGAATATTTTCTCTCTGATTGACACAGCATAAAAGGGAAAGGAAAGCAAGACTCTCCCTTTCTCTATGCACGCACACACACACACACACACACACACACATATGTATATCTATTGATATATATTTATCTATTGAAACGTGAGCAGATTGAAGACAGGCTAGAAAGCAAAATGGCCCAAGCTTAACATTACTTACCCAGGAAAGGCCACATGCTGCTGTAGCCAAAAGCTTTCAATTGTGCCATTGTGATATGAGAGTTTAATTCTACATTATTTTACCTGAAGACTGGTAACGGAGGCCATAACATTTAAAAAAATGTACAGTGAGAGGGCATAACTAAGATAAGGAGAACCATCTTATCAAATCAAGAAATGATGGTGTGCTCCTTGTTTGATGACGGTCAATATACGATTAGCACTTACTTTGTGCTATTTAAAGTTGACCTGTGTTAGCTAAGAATAAATTCCAGTTTAGTTTCAAAGTAGAAAAATGAAACTGCTAAAGACTGTGAGCACAGTATAAAAACTGGCAAATGCAACTACAAGCTTAAGCTCACCCTATGGACAGATAGAAGACATCTCTGCTGCCCATGCCCAGAACAAACTGCTCAGAGGAGATTTCCAGAAACCTCATTACTGCATCTGCTTTGCCAGAAGTTTCCTTTGAATGATTATTTATTGGTGTGTAAGATGATATTAAAAGAAGCTAAGTGTATCCTTGCTGTAGTGTTTTTATTCTTTCGCCATCTGAGAATTGCCACTACAGTATATCACTGAGGAAGTATATATTTTTTTATAATAATTAAAAACAGTATATATTTTGGTTTAGTAGAGCTGCAATCTCTAAAATAACATTGTCAGGGAGCATACGCACCCTGCTGGTTGCAGCTTTTATCTACTTGTAGTATAAAAAGAAGCATTGTGTGCTTTTGCAGGGGCGTGTTGGGTGACACTTGACCAAGAGTGGAAGTGAAGCACAACCCAAGGTAAAATCAAAGTGTTGTTCAACTCCTGCTTTGTTGGTTTTTATTCATATTAACTAAGCACTACAAACTGTCCACCTTGAACAAAGTGGACAAGTCAGACATGGCAGCATTCATGGTTACAACCAGTTAAGGAGTTACCACAATTCTGGAATGTTATCAGACCCAAAAAGAACAAATCTTCAACACACAAGAACACATGCTGTGATATAGAGGCAGTGTGGATGACAGATAGGACAGCTAGCAAAAGCAACATGGTCATCATTTAAGAACCACATAAACCTTTGCATACTTTCCTTAACTCACTCTACAAATGTACTCAGCGTTGCCAGAGGATATAATCAGCTAGTGTATAATAAAAACAGCAAATCAAGCAATGCGATAGTAACAAAAATATGTAGAAATATTTATGAAAGAACAATATGCCATAAGTGGTATATATTGAGTTCAAAACTTAAATACAGACCTCTGATGCATTGAATACTGATTAAACTGCTTCACAGTTCCAACATTCCTAGGATTTGAATTTTGTGCCTAGATGCTGATTGTGGGAAACTATGTTCCACATTGTCTGCATTTACTGTGCTTCAAAAATATAAAAAGTCAATTTTAGGTATACCGAAGGTTTTGAATTGGCCTCATCTGGGTGTGTGTATGTGTGGGCACTATGATTTACTGTCCCACCATCCAGGATTGGTACCTGCCCTATGCCCAATACTACTGCTGCTGCCCCTAACTTCAAATTCAACCAAGTTCATGTTATATTATGTAGAGTGAATTAAGATTGGACGAGTACCACTGTGCAATATTCTACACCTGACTATTTATTGCCTGTCAGCTACCCATAGTATGCGATACCATGTGGCTAACAGCAGACTACAGCTGAGAAACCCAAATAAAATTTCAAATTTGGTTACCAGAGTTCATTTAATTAATTCCACAAATATTTGGTGGATTACTGGAACAAAATCTAAACAAAGTTATTATTCTTATTATCCAAAATGGTCTCAAAGCAAAGCTGCCAGCTTCATTGATTAAATGCGGTGATATGCAGCAATTAGATAGACAGATGCACAGGGGAAATCTGGCTTTTTACAGAAGATACACTATGCTCTGAACATACTCCAGCAGCAAAATTTCTGACTTGGCAATAAAAGTCACAAAAAGGCATTATGCAGGTGTAATAAGATTCCCAGTAGCATTTCTTGACACACTTCTGTTCAGTAATTTCCTGGCTGAAAGTCCTCAGCATGTTTCAGAAAAAAAGATCTGCAGTACTGTTCATTAATGGCACAGGGATTTGTTTTCATTCTCTCCTTTGCTACTACCTCCAGGGGGTTCAGTGTGTGCCCCATAACGGAGCCTAATTAGTTTGTTGATGCAGTGGGTCCCTCTTGATGTGATGTTACTAGCCCAACACACCACAGCATACAAAATTGAAATGGCCATCACTGAGTTGTAAAAGAAATGAAGAATGTCACAACCCACATTATAAGAATTCAGCATCCCAAAGAAAAAGTGTCATGACCTGGTGGTATATTTATAGTCTGAAATGTACAGAGTAAAGAGAAAGGAAAAGAGGACAGTTCCTTGTGGTACTTCAATACTGTTCACATCTGTATCAGAAATGCAGTCCTTAGGTCTTACAAACTCAGGCACCTGCATATTTCGGAGCTTAACTTCTAGCTGGGCTGGCTGGATGGAATTGAAGGCACTGGAAAAAAAAACAATCCTCAAAGTGCTGCAGGCCTTGACTAGGTTAGAAATAGTCTTGTAAAGCAGATATATAATTATGCCCTCCATTCCAATTTTTGTCCAATAGGCAAACTGCAGTAGATCCAGATGGTCTATCATAAGAGTACTCATATAGTCCAGGACTGGCCTCTCTAAGGTCTTCATGATGTGAGACATCAGTGTCACTGATCCTTAGTCACTGGGTGAAGAGGCACTTGCCTTCTTTGGAAAAGGAATAAAGTAGGATGTTTTCCACAGAAGCAGCACTTTCTGGAGCATTTGGGACAGACTGATAAGGTGAGAGAGAATACCACAAAGTTGGTCAGCACAGGCCTTAAAAACTTGAAGACTGACTCCATCAGGTCCCACATCTTTTCCTTTGTATAGCTTCCTCAGTTGTCTAATAACCTGGTCTTCAGTTATGAACAGCCCATATTGATGATCCGAGGTGGCCTTATCAATAATTCATTCCAGTTGAAATGGTAGGAGATGTTAATGTAGTAGGGATGGTGAGGGGGGACTGGACATTTGAAGAAAGGGGCAAAGGTGGCAAAATCTATCAAAGAATTGGTTCAGGGCATTAGCTTTGTTCATGTACCCTTCTAGCACCAGAGCCAGAGATTCCTTAAGCCCAATAATTATACCAGTCCCTTCTAGACATCCTTCACGTTATTCTTAGTGAGTTTTTCTGTTTTAGGTTTGTAAGCTTCTATTACTTTATCAACATAATATTCTAAATATATTTCAATAAGGAGACTGCAGTAACATAGTAGTTACTGCTGCTGCCTTCTGAATGCTAGGATTGAAACTTGCACCTGGTCAATGTTCATGTCAAGGATTGATGTTCTTCCCGAGTTTGTATAGTTTTTCCTCCTACATCCTCAAAGATACTCATGTTAGAATTGCAAACTGTGAGATAGAGATAGAGATGATAGAGATAGAGATGATAAGAGATAGAGATGATAGAGATAGAGATGATAGAGATAGAGATGATAGAGATAGAGATGATAGAGATAGAGATACTTTATTAATCCCAAGAGGAAATTCACATACTCCAGCAGCAGCATACTGGTACACGGAGCTGCTGGAAAGGCTGCCACTTATTTAGCAAATGCAAGTAAGAATTCTGTTATCTGTACGCGTGACAATAATGACCCTATAAAACTACAAATAAAATTATCTTAATACATTTTTTTATTATTTATTATGGCCCTAGAGGGTGGCCATGAGTTGTTCATGGCCCTACAGGGTGGCCATGTGTTGTATGTTGGTTGACAGGTCGTGACACTATTACTACATCTGCAACTATTGTGTTAGTGAAATTATCCTTTCTTTGCCTAAAAAACTATTTATAGTCTGGGGCGTGATGCCCAAACACCAGCTGTACTTACAGAAAAATGACAATTATGCACATACTATGCAGTTCTTAAATGAGTTTATGCTATGATATTAATTGCCTCTGAGTATTAAAGTTCTTAAATGGAAAACACACTACACAAGAGTTTTACCATAAGGTTGATTTGTGTGTGCTTATAATCCTCAAGAAAGAGTTACCTGTAACTGTGAGACTAGCTTGCAGACTTATTTGGGTTGGGAGAATAAAACAGATATACACGCATGAGGTTTAAGCAAGTCAGAGGTTTTGGTGCTACAGAGTGTCTAAGGTTCAGTAATTTAGTGGGTTCCCCCAAGGCAAGGGAGTAGGAACAGTTTTTATAACTAAGATAAGATTGTTTTGGTGAAAGGAGGCAATCAAATGTTCAAGCAGGAGCTTACCACATTTTGCAAGAAATCCCCAACCACAACACAGTTCCTCATTAATCCTACAACAGCACAAGCAAAGTTCTTTTCTCACTGATATAACAAAAAAAAAATTTAAGCAAAAAAACAAGAACATGTAAAATATACATATATCTATATTAAAAAGTAAAAGTAATGTAACATAACAAATGCAATAAAATATTTAGTACATAAAATAATATTTATAAAGCAGGTTAAGTGCAATGCTTATTGAGTACTGATTGAACTTCATTGGCACCTGCGTTTAATTAAAGTACTGTAGTTTTAACTAAACCCAGCAACTAATGAAGCACCTGGGTCCATAATCATTGAACTAATGCAAAAGTGAGTAGAATATACTACACTAAAAATAAAAAAGTATTAATTTCATGCTAAATTCTCAATGCAGTTGATCATATCTGACAATTACCAATATCTTATCAACTTTCATACTACTTCTCTATCCTTAATATATGTCAACTGCTAGTTTGTCATACTTTTTTTTATATCTGTCCTTATCCATCCATTTTTTTTTATCATTTATGGAACAAAAGACAAAGGTTAAATTTGTTAAAAGAAGATTAATATAACAACCTGTGATAAAAAAAACACTAGTTTTGTGTTTTTGAACTAGAAAAAAGCTGTCTGAAACAAAGAAATAAACTGTTTAGGTAAACAAAAGTAGGGATTGGCCTCATATTAATTTTTTAAAACGTAAGCCTACAGCCTAAGAGGCCCAAGATTCCATAGATGGGTTCTTTTCAGTGTTGAGTTTGACAGAATGAACCCTGAGAAAAAGAATGCATATCAACTTAACTATCTAAGAGGATCATGAAAATGATCCCTAAATAGTCCCTTTACCTCCCTTGGGGAAAAGTCTGAAAGCCCCAATCATCTGTAGGCATGTTAAGAAGACCAACATGGAGGGGAACTACTAATTTATACTTACAATCTCATCATTTCATTTGTTATCCACAAAAAGGAATGATAATACTAAAATCTAAATCGTCCCATGAGGGAGAAATTGCATATCCTTTTGAATAAAGTTATACAAACATAAGTAAAATCCAACTACATATAACTGACAAGTATTTTACATAATGAGAACTGAAGAAACTACTGTAAACACAGTACTGCAATATAAGCAGAAAACCTATTCTGTCTAACATTTTGTTGTGCCAATTGCATTATCTTACTGGAGATTCACATTGAGATAAAAGGAAGGCACATAGATAAATAAAACAAGGAGGCTTTTGGAAAGTTTGTTTTTTCTTTATACATAGTGCGCCTCTCTGAGTACAAGGAGGATTCACTTCAGAGAGCACTGGTCAGGCCTATACAGGGAGCAGCAGGCTTATTAGAAGACCTTTCAATCAGAGCACATAATGTAGGAACATTGTGAGAAGCAATAGTACTGAATTTTTTCACAGTGGTAAAGTGAGAAAGTCATCACCAACTGTATTAAAGTACAAAACAGCTGTAGTGGTCAAGTATTTTACATTTCTCTGTACAATTTAATCATAATTAGAACTATTATAACCTCCCATCCCCTTTCCCCAATATCTTTTCAAGAGCTCTGAAGAAATTCAGTCTCTTCACTGAGCTTCGCTCCACATTTAGGTGATTCATTTATCCTACTATACCAGCAAGTTCTAATGAAGTACCTTGAAATCCTATTCAAACTCTTAACACACTCATTTCTTATTACTATCTCTCATCCACAAAAAACGTCTTTCATGATGTTTGAATGGAAACAGTAAATCAACCCCCAAATTCCTAAGGAAGAGGAATTAAAAATATCTGGAAAATATCTGGACAAATTTTTAGGGTACGAAGATGCACTGTTTTAACAAAATGGGTATATGTTCCCCCAGAGCACCACATGGAATTAAGGTTCCAGAAACATCTGGTCAAGGCATTCCTCTGAACTAAGGCAGGGAAGTGATGACACTGGTGTAGCTCGTACTGTTTCTCCTGTACCTACAAAAGAAGTGTTTTGCTAACAGCATATGGGAACAGTTGTGCAATCTTGCATAATGTAAAAATAAGAATCCTTTCTATTGCTTTCACTAAGACCACCTTTTTTTGTTTCATAGACCAAAAACACGCCCTCTTTGTCAGAACCAGTTCTGTAAGAATGCCTACTATGTTCACAGTGAACAGAGCTGCACTGTTCTCTTCTCTAGACAGGTACTAGAGTGCACTCCAAAATGCAACAAAGCCATATATAAATTGGCTACCAGTTCTATAGACGCCTTGGTAATTTTCAATAAAAACGAACGATAAAATTAAACATAAAAACATCAAAAAGAGTGCAACTAGTTTGTCTTATCCTTGATGTCAGTAGGTTAGAATGACATATGGAAAGTTGCTCTGGTGAGAGGTGAACAATAGCAGGTTGATTCCCCCAAAAAATCGAAAAGGTAAACAACAAGTCTCTAAGAGGTCAGTTGCCAATACAGGGCACAAAGCTCAATGACTGTAGCTGTGAAATAACTCTTTTTGAATGTGAATCACCTCACCTACCATATGCAGGTTTTGAATAGCAACCCAAAATGATCAGTAGGCAGAGCAGACCAATCTTGGTGGTAGCAGTTTACTTGGAATATTTGCTCCTCAGAGGCCATCCTATTTGTGTCATGGCTCAGATGGCACTACCCTGCCATTGCTAAAGAGGGAAAGGTTATTTTACATAAAAAAATGAATACCAGGACTTGAGTATTTTGAACACTCCCCCCAAAACAAAAACAAAATACCAGTCTCCATACGCTACATTTGGATTAAAAATACCAACATGGGCAACACAATGCAGCACCTAAATGGAAACTCTGCAAAGATCTGAAACAGGGTCAAGATTGTTTTTTTTCCCCAAAAAACATTATCAGATGCTCGCAGCTGTCGATGTCTCTCAGTGTTAAAGCCTTTTTTTAGTTTTCAGAGCCCCGCCATGTTATCAGAACAGGGGGGTAAAAAAAAAAAAAAAAAAAAAAAAATCCAGGCACCTTTTCCGTTTTATACAAGGCCTATCAAATTAGATGCAGTTTTAACAAAAAAGGGAATTACTGATAATCAAGTTCCTAGATGAATCCAGGTGCAAATAAGCATCTGCTGCTCACATGTCAGTGAACTGGTACAGCAGCAGAGTGAGCCAGTCAGCCAGGTGCAATCACTAGGAGACGCCGCCTAAGGTGAGGACATCAAAACAAATGTCACACACACGCACTGGTTTGTTAAGGTCAAACTTGATGATTGGTATCTCCTTCATAGAGCACTTGTGACAAAGCAGGCGTCCACAATGTCGACTGTGAAAAGTAAAACAAAAGGAGAGTCATTAACTGCTAAAGAATTTTTTTTTTTTTTTCCCCCAATTATAATACAAAATAACCACATTTCTGGACAAAATTACCACACATTTGAAAGCTTAACTTCAATTGAGAATTAAGAGTATGCTGAATTTAAAAAGGGCTGCTAGTCTAAGTTTCCACGGAAATAAAACTGTCCATCAGCTATTTCAGTTATCAGTCACAAAATTAGCCAGATTTTGTAATTATTAATCGTGTGGCATTAAAAAGGAACAAGGGGATTTACATTTAACACACATTACATGTACTCCAGTTAATGATACATTGTGGCAACAAAGAAACTTTGACAGAGTAAGAAATCTGTAGGATAGTACTGGATATGTTTATTTCAACATTAATTTACATTTTCTGGAAATACTGTGAATCTTTCATACATGAACCATAAACTGAAAGGCTTCATAAAAGTTTCCCCACCCCCCCCCAATATTCTACTTTATTAATGACAGCAGAAATGCCTGGCACTACATATATTTATTTTTCATAAGGATGTATATCATTGTATTGCATTATCATTCCAGCAGGTAATATGTTTGAGAAATATAATGAAGTAATGTTAATTAAATTGAAAGAATGTAAGTAATCTTAAGTGTGACTGAAGTAATTCACATCTGAGCATCAACATTGTCAAAAAGTTTCCAAGGTGATTCCACACCACTGGCATTGAAAGGCTGCAACAGATGAAGACTAGCAATGAAATGAAGTGCTCAGCTGGTTTCCTTAAAAAATGGCTGAATTTTACAAAATATTTTTGCTTTTTTTTTTTTTTTTTTTTTTTAACTTCTTAAAATTACATGAATATGCAGGTTTGCTGTATGTGTACTCTCTCAGTAAACAGCCCAATACTCAATAACATCTTTGTTGAAAAAAAATTTAATTTCTTGAAAATTGGTGTATTCAGTAACTTTTAATGCTTTTATTTAATGTCGGAACCCTGGTACGCATTAGTTCCCTTATAAAACACAAGAGCAGGCTTCATCATTTTTCAAAATTTATAAAATATGCTTCACTTTAGAAAGCAATTTCATGTGGCAAATGAATATTTCTTCACAATCATGGTATATAACTTCAACTGAAAAAAACAGAACTTAATCTTTTAAATTTAGCAGAGATGAGGCTATTGAGAAGAATCATTCATTGCTAGCCTAGTAAAAGGTCTTACAAACCCATAAATGAATGGGTTTAGAATTTATGAATCTGTACCTTCAAACAAGTCCACAGTAATGTAAGGGTAAGCATACTGTACTTGCAGCTAGATTAGGTTGCCTACCATTTTATTCAATTTTTCCATGCTATGTCTAGTATTAAATTTGATTAATGCTGGGATTTCTGTCCCGAAGAGTAAACAGACATTCAGCAGAGTTGGGTAGCTTCATTTGTGTAACAATATACTGCTTAAATTACAACATAAAAAGTGTACAGGTGTCAATGAGTTTTCATATAGTTGAGTTTGTGATTCACAAAGGAAAAAAGTAACGCATGGATAAATAAACTTAAGTAAAATGGTTGAAAGTGGCAGGATCAATTACCAGTGATGTTTTCTTGTAGTCACACCAAACTTTGCAGAGCACTCATAGCAGTTTGAGCCATCACACCATGGAGGTTCCTTAGTCAGCATATCTGCAAACAATCCAAAATATCATTTGAGACTCAGCAGCTAACAGCAGAGATAAAAAGAATAGTAGAAGACTATTTTCACCTCAAGGGAAGACTCTTACCTAAAAGCCTGAAGAGCAGCTGCTTTGTGGCAACCTGGTAATTGAAAATGTTGATTCCCTGATTGTTATTAGTTCCAAGTCGTGCCCCAGCTCGGACTATAGCTCGGCAAAGATTTGAATTTCCTTTCATGTATGCAAGCAGGAGCACTGAAAAAGAACATTCACTTATCTACAGCCATGATTGTATACATAGATATCTAAGAAAAATAAGAGTTTACTAAATACAGATACAAAACAGCAGGAATAGTAGAAACAAATTAAATGTTCTACCTGTGTTCCCTTCATTGTCAGGTTTATCTAGAGGATACTCTGGCATGCACTCTAGGAAAAGCTCAAATATGGCAGCTGCATTCTCTTTCCCATATTGCCCTAGGATGTGCATTGGAGACTGTCCCCTAGAACAAAAGGTAATTAGCTGTTCGCAAAACAAGATGCACAAGAAATGCAACAATCCCTCTAGCAACTGTGACCTTGATTTGCTTTTATAAAATGAGCAAAAGATTAAACTAACAAGACAGCATATTATAACAATAAAATGCAGTACTGACTGATCACAGATACTCAAGATATGGTTAAGAACCGATGATCGTGATCATCAGTACTCAGAAATGATTGCTGCTATTTGTACAAATTCCAGTTAACACTACAATGATTAAGTCAGTACCTGAGATTGAAAGCTTCTGCGTCCACATTAGACTCAGTCAGAAGTACTCGGATGTTGTTCAGACGCCCGTGCATTACTGCAAGGTGAAGAGCTGAAAAAACACAGATAAATGCAAGTTTTGAATGTTACTGGCAATTAAATCAAGCATACACAGTTAAATTCTCATCCATATAATGTGTGTGTAAAATAATAGGAAAATCTGAAAGACTTCAGTGTTCCATTTCAAGCAAAATGGGTAAACAAAACATTTTAATCCTGACCTATTAAAATGCTTAGAAAGCTTTTCTATGCCACTCAAATAACATTTTGTTTTGCCTGTGCAAATCACTTTTCTATAGCAGACATGGCATCATCATTATTGCCATAATTTGTCTCACTCAGATAGACTGTCAAATTGGAAATACAGATGGTAGTCACCCAGGTCATAGCCTTGTGAACTTGGAGAATCTCTTAAAATACACAGTTTCACAGGGCAATATTTGCAAACCATGCAGTTTGAGCAGAGGCATGGTAATGAATATGGCCGGATTAGGCAGGGTTCGGGCCCCAGGGCTAAAGACATTTTTGGGGCCCTACCTACACAAAATCCTATGAGAGCACATCAACTTCAAGGACACAGAGATGCACAAAGTAAATAACAGACAGAGTCTTAGCATTAAAATGAACTGCAAAAATCTGAGAACAGAAAAAAAAAAAAAAAGGACTGAAATTATAAGACTACGTATGCTTTATTAAGCTTATAATCTTTGCTTAGCCATTGCTACACAGATGACAGGTAACCATCAAAAACCAAGGTTTGAAAAATCAACTATAAAACCCTAATGCTTAAGGCCTACAAAAGCAGCAATACCAAACACTGCATATGTCATTCTATACATTAACACAGACAAATGTGTGCTTTTCAAATTGTACTTTTGTGGATTTCTTTGGAGATGAGTTGTTGATCAGATCAGAATGTAGTCTGCTATAGATCAACCCCCCACCCCCATACAATCTTGACCAGGGACATGGAATCCATTAGGTTCCAACATTTTCTTTTAGTTTTGGTGTACAGAAATATAAAGTCTCTTTCCTCTTGGCAAAACTGCAATACCATGGCGACATTTTGCAACAATCGGCAAAGTCTCCATAAATCACTTGCTTATGGTAACAGTGCATATCATCTTAGTTTATAGGCTTAAAATATTCCTTCAGTACAACACTCCTTCCATATATAATGCTAACTTTATACCTATCATGCTGTCAGGCCTGAACCAAGCCTTTAGAGCCCCCAGTCCACCAAATCCATCCACATTCTTCTTAGATACCAGGACTGTCTGTGAGACTTAAGCTAGCCATCATATTGCTGAAACTGGCATTTATATTACAGGGTCTCTAAAAGTTACAGGTAGTTTGAGGCACAAGCCAGGAACTCCTTTATAGATCACATTCATTCATTCATACTGTACATACTGTCACACACATGTGCATGGAAGGCAGCTAAAGGGCTTGAGTGAAGGCAGTCCTGAGGCATGCCGGGATGTGGCAGAGTGCACTGACTCTTTTTCTCCCTTCCCTGTAGACCATTCACGGGAGATTCCACCTGGCTCTCTTGACGTCACTTCCGGGACCGAGCCAATGGAAGGAGGCCTTGCCGGCTCCGGCCCCTGTGATGTCACATCCGGGCTCGAACCAATGGCTGAAGAACATGAGCCCGATCCTTATGATCTCACTTCCCGTCTCCCCCTTTAAAAGCCTGCACCTTTTCCCTTTTCCCTCAGTCTTGTTTTGGACTCTGTTGTATGCACATCAGTGCTGTATATTTTGAAGAAAGCAACTTTGCAGCCAGGAAACCAAATTATACGGGTGGCTGCCCCAAACCTTTATATGACTCTGTCTCGAGTTTGTGACAATACATTCACTCACACACTCTCTCCTACCATTATTCCCATTTTCATCAACTGCTGCAAAGTCCACCCCATTCTCTAGGAGTACAGAGCAGATGGTAGGCAAGTCTTGCTGGGCAGCCAGGTGCAGGGCTGTCTGTCGATGCTTGGTCAGTTCATTGACTTTGGCTCCTGCCAACAACTGTTAAAGAAGAGATAATGTGCATCAGTTGGGGTTTTAAGGATTACTGGCAGTTGAATGGAGAATTCTGGGGATACCATAATAATTTATGTTCAAGACTCACCAGGTTACGAACAATTATCTCAGAGCCAGCTTGCACAGCTAGATGTAGAGGTGACAGTTTTGATGCATCCTGTACACGGGAGTTAACATTGGCTTGGACACTGATTAGGAAAAGTACACTTTCAATATCCGCATTTTGTACAGCCACATGAAGAAAATTTCGACCTTTGTTGTCCACCTGCACAGGAATATTCAGATCTTTCAGCCACTTGGTTTGCAGTTTTTAAATTTAAATCCTCACCTTCACCCCATTAACCTTTTAATGTAAAGATCCTGATACATGTACACACTGCTTCTAGAAATATCAAAAGCTAATTTATTCATAAAGACTAAAGGTGAAAAGTATGAAATGAGAGATTCTGCAAAAGGTATCAGCTGGAACATGTATACCGGCCCTACATGAGGCTATTCACCCACCAAGCCCACACCTGTTCAGCTGCTCCTGGCTCCCGTTTAAGGATGGCTTCCGCAGCTCTATTGTTCTTGCAAGTCATAGCACAGGCAAAAGGTGTCATGCCCTGCCTGTCCCGCACATTTAGTCGGATCTCAGGGTGAGAGAGGAGGAGTTGAATAATCACAGTATGCTGGTTGCTAATAGCAACATGGACTGGAGCTCTACCCTCTGCATCCTACAGGAGGCAAGCAAAATATTACTTAAGAGTATCTATAAAGAAAAAAAATCTTACGATCTGGATTTTAAGAAATCAGTTTCACTAGTATGCTAAAATTTAATGGACAGCTTGCAAACCCATTTGTACAATAAAACACAAAACATACAAAAAGAAACAAGAAATATGATTTAGTGTCAGTGCTTGTATGTTTTAAATGTAATGGCTTTGTATATGTACTTGTATGCAAACTGTGTGTGACATGTGAGCCTGTTCTTAGAAAGAAGCTACACCTTGAGCTGTGTTTATTGGCAGAAATGGCACGTACATGCAAGTAAAGTAGCAAGTCAATGAGTGAGAAAGGGGGGGCTGGGGTTTGAGAGAGAGAGAGAGAGAGAGAAAGAGAGAGAAAGCTGTACATCTTTCAGTTCAAGAGAAGGGAATACTTGTTATGGAATCTGAGCAGCAAGGCATTAAGAAGCATTGACAGATAAGAGCATTCGTGTTTATTACACAAATAATAAATAATACATTTTTTGTTGTTTAAGTTTGTCTGAAAATTATCTACTGAAACCATAACATTTTAGCTCTATTGTGGTATGAATATTAGACATACTATTCAGGTCAGTCTTTTAAACCTTGTATTGGATACACAGTGACCTGATCTGTTACTAAGATACTCTTTAAAATCAATAAGCATGGGCTACTTTAAACAACAACCTTGCACCTCTTGCATGTTCTTTTCAGACTTTAATTTCCCTTCACAAAAAATGACAAAGCAGACACTAATAAATTCAGAAATGACCTAGTTAAATCTATCCAAATGGTAGGAGGTACAAGTTAGGAAAACACATTACCACAGGGTTTTCAGCATTGGACAGAAGTCTTCAACAAATGCAATTTAATGATTGATTAATATAGTAAATGAAGCCATAACATTTTAATGTTACCTGTGGATGATACTTACCTGCGTATTAACATTGGCACCAAATTCCAGCAAACATTGCACCACCTCTTCCAAACCCCAAGAGGCTGCCAGGTGAAGTGGCGTCTGACCGTCATGTGCCTCTTCATCCCCCTCACCATTAGGGCCAAGACGTCGTGGGCTATTAAGATCACAACCACTAAAAAAAGAGTAAGACAGCGAGAGAAAAAAAAAAAAAAAAAAAAAAAAGTGCGTAAACATCACAGACGCCAGAACTAAATGCTGCCAGCAGCAAGCCAGATCTCAAAGCCATAAACTTATCTACAGAATAAAAGGATTTACATAAAATAGAACCTTTGCATATGCAATGTGTACATTCATAGTACAGTGAATGCGGTTTTTGCTTATATCCATTCATTAACGTGTGTAGGTATGTATATTCATAGAATTCCAAAGCTTAATATACAAATGTACCTCGATAACTTTTAAGAAAACAATTTGGAAATGTGTGGTATGGCAGAATTATAAGATTAACAAGCTGTAAAATTAAATTATAGGTTTCATTAAGAGCTAAATAGAAAATTGTAGTGAAAATGGTGGTTTCTCAGGGACTGTTTGAGCCCCCTGAGTTTGCGAGTCATCTTTTGTCTTGCTTTGCATCTTGTTATTAGTTGCCATTAAAGGAGGGAAAAAAAGGTAAGCCAATTAAACTACGGCCATAGAACTATGTTAAATTAGCAGCAGTACCTGGTTATTAATTAAAGTGCCTGAGAAGAAAACCTGTCACCACTAAAGTTATCCAGGACTGAAGTTTGACACCCCCAATTTAAACTACTGAAACATATACAATTGAATAATTCATTAAATTTTTTATTTACTCTTAAAATTGAGTAAAAATTGTGTGGGAAGCGAAATACAGCTAAATTATTAAAAAAAAAAACTCACTGACGGTTGGCTTAAAACTGTTACAAATCACAAGTCTGTACAGAAAGAGCCTAAAAGCAGAGTTGAAGAGAAATAAGAGTTTATTGCCATCGGTCAGTATATTATTCATTCAGTGGCTCTAACCTACATACTAAACTAAAATTCACACTGCAAATGTATGAAGTTAGGTCTCACACTTAACAGTTTATTGTCCAACAGGCTGCATTTTTCTCCATAGAGGTGACACTAACTATACTGCTCTTTTTTAAAGCTAGGTCTTCGCTGTTCACCTTGGGAGGCCATGTGATAAAATCAAGAGGTTCTTCACAGGAATTGCAATCATCATCAGCTGTTTCCACTGTATCCACTATGTTCTTATTCTTTTCCAATCTAAAATACCTCACTGTTCAGCACAGCTCCATTTGTCCTACTCCAGAATGTGCTGCTCTGCCCTACTGTCACATACACATGAATGAATGACAATCGTAAACTGTTAGACTAACTAACTGGGTCACTTTAGTGCCATGTTTCAAAGAGTTCGCCTACAGGCCATTATGCTGTCAAGTCTTTGTGGATAATTAACCTTTCCTTTCTGCACTGAAGCAAATATCCTTCACTAATACCCTATGGTAATGAAAACTTAAAACTGTTATATTACACTTGCTAAACTGCGTTAAATTTTCATTCCATATACTACAGAAATGTTATTCATTTAGAACCAATTGCCCCCAAAGCAACTTATAAATATAAGTAAGCTGGCTGTGTAGCCAAGTGTATGTTCAAATGATAGCCTGCCACTTAAAACCAATGTGCACAGATCAGCACTGATGGAAGAAGAAAATGTTTATTCAGCAATATTAAAAAAAGAAATCACAAAGAATTAAAAGTTTGATACCAGTCTTTCTCACATAATAAAAGGAAAAACAAAAAACACAAAATGGCAAAAGTGTATGAAGCAAAAAAAAAAAAAAAAAGATGCAAATGGTTTACCTACGAATCAGAAAGCATGATATACTTTCATTGTTCTCATCAATAGCTCGATGTAGAAGGGTCTGCAAGCAACCACTGGGTCCTAGAGTCCAGCTGGTAGCATCACAGCCATGCCTAACCTGGGACAACAAAAATTAATAGTGATTCATGCCTGAAAAGAAATTTCTTAAGCCTTTTTTTTTTTTTTTTTTTTTTTTGCAGTGTTCACAAAGTCTGTCTTTGTTTATGGGTAATTGGGAATATTTATGACAGTATCACACAGCCAACTATATCTCCTACATACACAAATATGTCTTCAGAACAAATACCATTATGATTTACCAAGGTTGAGGCAATGTCCTCAAGTCCACGATCTAGTGCCAGCCATAAAGGTGGGTTGCCCTTTTCATCCAAAACAGACATGTCTGCCCCTCGGGTACAGATAGCATCCACGACCAGTGGAAGTTGATTCCTAATGGCTAACTGCAGGGCAGTCTCTCCATCTTGAGTCCTAAACAAAAACAACCAAGAATCAGTCCAAATACTGATGATGATGGCATAATAGCAACTTCAAAATGCTAAGCTGAAAGCTCAAAAACAATAACTAGCAGATGTGAAATTTATTAAAATATCTGGTTACCAATGTCACTTATGCAAGCAATTTTAGTAAAAATGAAAAACGCAAATGAGAGAGACAGCTTACTAAGAAGAGATGATTTACCGCATATTAATATCAGCCTGATGTTCCAGCAAGAAGAGGGCACTCTGGCTGTCCTGTCGCAAGATTGCCATGTGGAGCAGTGTCTGCCCGTTGGACATTGTATCATTGATAGATGCCCCAGAACCTAACAGCTGAGCTGCAATTGTATGCATACCTTAAAAAAAATAATAATAAAATATCAAATTAAAAAAAGAAAAAATGTGTTTGGCTTTGGTGATGGAAATGAAAATGGAAGTGCGAGTGTTAGATACACGAGGGATAAATGCTTAGGAGGTGTGCTGAGAGTCACCTTCAAAGACAAGAAGTATAAAAGCAAATAGGAGGCAAGCAAGGCACCTTCAATACAATAGCATAACATGAAAAGCAGGCTTTACAGGAATACACTCAATAAAGAGACTACCAATCAAGACAGGTTTAGACAAACGTAGGGCAAGAGATATCAAATAATTTTAATTTATTTTACAACTTTCAATGTAGCTAGTGACTCATAAAATACTCCCAAATGACATTATTTGGAGCAGGACACTGGCAAAGTGGTTAAGCACTACTACCTAACAGCTCTGTTGACCCAAGGGTAATTCTTTTTGCTCACAGGATAGTTTTTGAATCCTACCTCATGCCAAAAGTGTTTGGCATGGTTGAGTGTGTGTGCTGGCATACATGCAAGTTCTTAGAAACCCTCTAGTTACCCGCAAGCATGTTATGTAAAAACATTGATCCGAAAACAGATGGAAGAATAACAATTGATCCAATTTATTTTTTAAAGGGATGTGTGTATTTCTTATAATCTGGCAACGTGTACTCTTCCTCAAACAGGAATAAATCAGCATACCCAAGAAAACTAAATGTCCAAAGTACAGCATAAGGCAGGGTCACTCAACTCCAGTCCTGAAGGTATGCAGTGCTTGCAGGTTTGTCCTTTAATGAAAATTTTCATTAGAACCTATTTACTTACTCCTACAACAATGTGTTTCTTTGGGTTTAGTTTTATTTAACTCCCATTTTCTTAACCAGATAACAGTTAATAATGAGGTGCAAATGACTAAGGAACCAACATCTCCCCACCCAACATGCTTTTACTTAAACTTGTGTACATGTATCATGAAGTACCTGTGTTAACAGAATGTTTTGAAATATGAAAAGACCAGGACATAAAAATCTGCTACAGACCACAGCACAAATGCATAATGTTCTCAGAAAACAAATTTACAATTTGACAAATATTTGCCTTGTAACAATGAAAGAACTAACAGGCCATATAATTAAACATCAAGTTTCATTATCTTCTAGATCTAACATCTAATTATGAAAGGAAACCTGACACTGAAGACCTCCAGGATTAGATTTAAATGCCCTTGGTATAAGGTATTAAATGGATAAAAATATTACTCTTTTTTGCAGAAATTAGTAACAAAACAGAAAAATAAACTGGTTATGTAGTAATGGAAGAAATTTCCAAGTGTTCTTTATTAAGCATCACCAAAACAGCAAATGAATGAAAACATATTAAGTATTACGTATTATTACTTCAGCCTATTATTTACTGCTAGAAAGTAAAACTCAGAATCTTGTTCAATTTTATATGCAAGGATATAAAATGAAATACAAATCAGCAAGTTTTCTTTAAAGCAAAAGAAATGCAAAGTATAAATTAATCCCAATAAGTAAATCAGAACATAGACTTAAACCATGCAGTATACAACCTGCATTAACAGTCATAAAAAACAATTGCTCACAACTTCAGTGGAACTGATTTTTTAAAAAAATATTAAAACAAATAATTTTACAACTTTTCCACAGATTTTCTTTTCACTGAATAAATTCACAGTATGTATGGAAAAACAAGTACAGTATGGAAACAGAGATGACATTACCAGTCCAAAGAGCAAGACCCAGCACTGTTTGGTCTGTTGAGTCCTTGAGACTGAAGTCTGGAATAATCTGAAGGTTACTGGTGGCATGAAGAGCATTAGCTTTTAAAAGAAAATAAGTGGATGGTTATGAGTTTTGAAGATAATGTGTTATACAACAAAACTATCACTTGGATAAAAACAAGAAGTTTCATGAAGCTTAACATTTACTTATATTAAAAAATACATAAATAAATTATGACCACAATACTTGCCCCACTAATATCTTACATGTTGAATAAGCAGGGCATTATATCTAAATACACAATATATACACACATTAATTCATAAAGGCAAAACCAATTAAACTCCAATAAATACAATCACAAAGATCATAAAGAACTTTCGAAAGTTATACCTTTTTGTTCTAGTATAACAGATACTACATCAGGATGATTGTAGGCTATGGCCATGTGCAATGGACTTTGTAAATAGACACCCTGGGCTGAAGAAACTCCACGACTGTCAGGAAGAGGCTGCATAGTTTGGAGGTTAGGGTTTGCCCCTTGCTGCAGGAGCTCTGAAGTAAGATTTGCAAGTCCAAGGCGACAAGCTGTATGCAATGGGGACTCTCCCTTAAAAGAAAAAAATAAAAATTGACCTTAAAAACTAAAACAAATGATTTTTAATCTCTCACAGATGAAAAATAAACTTTGTATGAAAACATACCCAATTGTTGGTGTGGTTGACTTTAACTCCATGTGTGGCAAGAAAAAGAGCTGCAGTTTCATTTCCAGCTTCAGCTGCTCTTTGCAGTAGGCAGTTCCCTGGCAAAGAATAAAGACATATACTTTGCCAAAGACTGCCAGAAAAATAACACTAATAATAGGCGGCGTCACATTACATACTGTTGTAGTATTTTGCCTAAGACAGCACAAGGCTGAACCCGCTTCAACTGTTAGCTGTATTTCTAACAATGTTTCTTAAATAAAAATTACAGAAGACAGTTTATTAACTTAACTTTTCATATGTTACAATTTATTGGTAAATTGTAGGGAGCATGGAAGCACAACTGTTATCGCCTCATTGCTTCAGAAGACTAAACATTTATTCTAGCATAGTCACTGTATGTGTGGAATTTGGATGTCTGCACTTTTTTTTCCTCCAGTCATTACTGCACAATCCAGACAGGCAGATCACAACTGGTCCATTGTGAGTGAATCTGTGGGTGTGCCCTGTGGAGGACTAGCGGACTTCTTGTTCCATTCCCTATGCTGCTGAGGCTTGGTCTCTCCAAACTCTGCATTTTCTCAACTCAACTTTAATTCAGTTCAAACATGGATGAGCTATATTATTGCAGCAGAATACAACAAGCTGGAAACAACGATGGATTTAAATTTTGAATTATTAATCTTCTTGTACATGTTTTACAGTTTTCAATGTCCAATATGTTGGTGTCATTTGTTTTTTTTTTTTTTTAAAAAAACAAGATCTTGGGATGGGCGGCATGGTGGCACAGTGGGTAGCGCGGCTGCCTCACAGTTGGGAGACCAGGGGACCTGGGTTCACTTCCCGGGTCCTCCCTGCGTGGAGTTTGCATGCTCTCCCCATGTCTGCGTGGGTTTCCTCCGGGCGCTCTGGTTTCCTCCCACAGTCCAAAGACATGCAGGTTAGGTGGATTGGCGATTCTAAATTGGCCCTAGTGTGTGCTTGGTGTGTGGGTGTGTTTGTGTGTGTCCTGCGGTGGGTTGGCACCCTGACCGGGATTGGTTCCTGCCTTGTGCCCGGTGTTGGCTGGGATTGGCTCCAGCAGACCCCCGTGACCCTGTGTTCGGATTCAGCGGGTTGGAAAATGGATGGATGGATCTTGGGATCTAAAGTAAGGGCAATGATTTAAAGAGAAACAAAAACAATGATAATATACAGAACTAAAGTCTTTAAGGGAAAATAAACTTCGATTGCTTAGGGCAAAAACATATGAACCCCTTAACTCAAAAGCTGATGGCACCTCCATTTTGCAGTGCATATGATTTCTAAAAATCTACCTACTGATTGTATTTACCTACTTGGTTTAACCAATACAACTTCGAGTTCACTTATTTCTGACCTCCACTAATTCCTTTTTTAACTCAAATTTCTAATACATGCATGATTACCTCTAAACTAACATATGGAATTGGTAATTTCATGTCTACTCTGTCAGCTGCAGATTAAATAAGGACCTTGTGGTAAGGGAATATACTGTACAATTGCACAAAGGGTTCACATACTTTCAAGCAGAACTGTATACACAGGTGCATCTCAATAAATTAGAATATCATCAAAAAGTTAATTTATTTCAGTAATTCAATTCAAAATTAGATTCATTACACACAAAGTGAGATATTTCAAGTGTTTATTTTATTTTGTGATTATGGCAAACAGGTAATGAAAACTCAAAATTTAGTATCTCTGAAAATTAGATTATTACAAAAGACCAACAAAAAAAACCGACTTCATACGGTAATGTTGGCCTACTGAAAAGTATGTCCATGCATGCACTTAATACTTGGTCGGGGCACCTTTTGCAAGAATTACTGCATCAATGCAGCGTGGCATGGAGGCGATCAGCCTGTGGCATTGCTGAGGTGTTATGGAAGCCTGGGATGTTTTGATAGTGGCCTTCAGCTCATCTGCATTGTTGGGTCTGGTGTCTCTCATTATCCTCGACAATACCCCATTTAGGTCAGGCGAGTTTTCTGGCCAGTCAAGCACAGTGATAACATGGTCATTAAATCAGGTATTGGTACTTTTGGCAGTGTGGGCAGGTGCCAAGTCCTCCTGGAAAATGAAATCAGCATCTCCATAAAGCTTGTCAGCAGTGGGAAGCATGAAGTGCTCTAAAATATCCTGGCAGAAGGCTGCACTGACTTTGGACTTGATAAAACACAGTGGACCAACACCAGCAGATGACATGGCTTCCCAAATCATCACTGACTGTGGAAATGTCACACTGGACCTCAAGCAACTTGGATTCTGTGCTTCTCCACTCTTCCTCCAGACTCTGGGACCTTGATTTCCAAATGAAATGCAAAATTTACTTTCATCTGAAAAGAGGACTTTGGATCACTGAGCAACAGCCCAGTCCATTTTCTCCTTAGCCCCGGTAAGACGCTTCTGATGCTGCCTCCAGTTCAGGAGTGGCTTGACACAAGGAATGCGACAGTTGTACCCCATGTCCCGGATACGTCTGTTTGGTGGCTCTTGAAGCACTGACTCCAGCCGCAGTCCACTCCTTGTGAATCTCCCCCAAATTCTTGAATGGACTGTGCTTCACAATCCTTTCAAGGCTGCAGTTATCCCTGTTGCTTGTGCACCTTTTTCTGCCACTCATCTTTCCATTATTATGCTTGGATACAGCACTCTGAACAGCCAACTTTTTTAGCAATAACCTTTTGTGGCTTACCCTCTTTGTGGAGGGTGTCAATGACTGTCTTCTGGACAACTGTCAAGTCAATAGTCTTCCCCATGACTGTGTTTCCTACTGAACCAGATTAAGAACATTTAAAGGCTCGGGACAGCTTTGTAGGTGTTTTGGGTTAATTAGCTAAGTGGAGTGTGACACCATGAGTCTACAATACTTTTTCCACAATATTCTAATTTTCTGATGTACTGAATTTTGGGTTGTCATTAGCAATAAGCCATACTCAGCATAATGAAAAGAAATAAACGCTTGAAATATATCACTCTGTGTGTAGTGAATCTATGCAATATACGAGTAGCACTTTTTGAATTACTGAAATAAATTAACCTTTCGATGATATTCTAGGGCGGCACAGTGGTAGCGCTGCTGCCTCTCAGTTAGGAGACCCAGGTTCGCTTCCCGGGTCCTCCCTGCGTGGAGTTTGCATGTTCTCCCCGTGTCTGCGTGGGTTTCCTCCAGGTACTCGGGTTTCCTCCCACAGTCCAAAGACCTGCAGGTTAGGTGCATTGGCGATTCTAAATTGTCCCGAGTGTGTGTGTGTGCTGGTGCCCTGCCTAGGGTTTGTTTCCTGCCTTGCGCCCCGTGTTGGCTGGATTGGCTCCAGCAGACCCCCCGTGACCCTGTAGTTAGGATATAGAGGGGTTGGATGATATTCTAAGTAGGTGCTCCTAATTAAAAAAACATGCTTCCATCACGCAGGAGTAATTGATGATGTTAGGCTGCAGTTGCCTGAACAAGAAAGAAGTGTTCCATTGGTACAAGAAATACTGGCAGTCTGTTCACATGGTAGAAGGACGGGAGTTTAAAGCACTTTTTCAAACTTAGCTTTTTGGCAAAGCAGAATACTTCTCTTTAATTGTTATTACTATTATTACTCTGTAACAGCCTAAGATTATTTAGGTCCAAAAATCAATTTCTCATTGAAACTGATCAACAACTTTGTGTGGAGCTTAGCAGAAAGTTTTATTCTGAATGTCAAACTTCTGCAAGCGAATGCTCTAGCTAAAATAGGTATACAGATGCAAAGTCCAAACAAATCTGGTTAAATATGTAACATTTTCCTTAACACCAACCTCCTTGCCATTCACAGCAATGGATTAAAGAAAATAAATCTAACACAAGTGAAAATATAATTAGATCTTTTTAAAAATCACAGGCCACAAACTACATGTTAAATGGAATGCTTGAAAGTACATAATGTTATGCAAGACACACATGAAGCAAATGTTCGGATGTGTATTTTAGATAAGGACAGACTCGCCAACATCACTATCTTGACCCCTAAAAGCTAGAAATTATTCTAGTTTTCTTTATATAATTTTTGTTGAACAGGAAACAAAAGGCTGTATTAGTTATGCAGAAAATAAACTTAAGGAAAAAAAAAAAAAAGAGAATGCAAGAATTTCCTTGTCACTCTTACCTGTCATGGTGTCCGGAGCATCAGGGTTACTGCCTCGTTTAATTAATCTAGCTGCAAAACTATTCTCATCAAAAGAGGTACCATTCATAACTGGAATATCATCAAAGGGATTTACAGATTGATCTGTAGAGACTGTGATGAACTGCAAAGCAAGCCACAGTGCTGTGTTTCCTTCATGGTCTTTCAGTTCCAGATTCAGCCTGCAGGACAGCAATTGGTAAACAAAGTTTAATGACCCGGAGCCAACTTAGATAATTAATATAATTTTTAGAAATTTTAGACATTTGCATATTCCTTGGATTCTTCTAGCAAGTTCCCTAACATTTGTATTTGTTACTTAGGAGTTCTAAAGAAACATCACAGTCTGCTTTAACAAAAATTTACATTTTATGTAGTGTTAACCTCTGCTTTTACTTTAAGAGCTAATCAGTTTTCAGTACTACTTTTAGTCTTGGAGATCCTCCAAAATGAAAATACAACAAACAGTGGATTTTACCTTTTTATTTGCACTTTTAATTTAAAGCTTCATTAAAAACAATATTTTTGGAGACACATTGTGACAACGCAACTTATAACTGCCCGTGAGTGAATATTGTTTCTATTTCTCTAATAAATAATCCAACTTTTTCCTAATGTTTGTCCCTGTGATTTATTGATTGTCATAGCAAAAGCTATTCTCACAGTAAACTGTAAACATTTTAATACGAATGGCATATCACGATCTCCTTTGGTGTGTAATGTTATTCACGGAATGTATACATTACCTTTTTTTTTTGCCTGTTAAAATTTGCATCGCTTCTCCGTGATCATGAATATACACCTGACCGAATTGTGTATTCTTTGAAATTTAACTTGTCGTTGCTTTAACTGTTCCGGGACCACAGATTCTCACAGCATATGGTCCATTATTGTGTAAATCCATGTTTTGTGCATTGAATGATGCAAATGCGAAAAAACTTTGATATCTACTCTTTGCCTTTTATTTCTGACCTCGATTTGTCCTGCTATTTTTTCAATTACACCTGGTTCTGATGATTAATCACCTTTTGTTTGCGGTAATGCGATCTTTTCTTTGATACTATAGCGACTGACATGATAAAGTGCAACAAAAGTTTTACTTGAACAATCGCCAATTTCCTAACCCCAAACACAACTTTCTAGCACCCTCTCCAACGCCCCCCCTTACCACATCAATCAATAACTCGCTATCAGTCTTCCATGCTGTACTCCGCCCTCCCTCAATCGGACCCGAACAGTTACTTAAAACCAAAAAGCCCTCAACCTGGCTGGGATGCTACAATACTTTCGAATTTTACTGCTTTCATACTCTGTACCTTTGTCTGCATGTGTATCGCACCATCGTTTGTTTGAGCCTTTCGAATTCCACTGCTTTCTTCTAACGCCTTTGGGTCTCTATTCTCCGTATTGTCCTTATACGCTTTATATGTGCTGAGAGCACATGATCTGTGTGTACTATGTGCTTTTACACGACTGAGTGTTTTTTGATGGGTGTGCTCTTATATGATATCTTTTGTAAGTAGGGCGTGTCTTGCAAGAATCTCATGTTCCATGACCCCGTGAGACAGCCCTGGGACAATCTCTTGGCACCAAGTCTCATGTATACGGTCCCCGTGAGACGCTTCATGGCAAGTCTCTTTTGTCTCGCGGGTCTTTTAAAATGTCTTCCGAGAACTTCCAAGAAGATCATGTATCGTCGCCTTGCTTTTGCTTTCCAGGATTTTTATTTATAATAGAGAGATGCAATTACATTTTCTGATATGATCACAGTTCAACAGAACATGTGAAGTGTGTTCAAGGTCAAAAACACTAATCTTTACACATCAGCATAACTATATAAAGACTACTTTTTTTGAGGTTGGGGAAGTATACAATATTCCTTCTTTGCTACAAGCTCCTTATCCCGCTTTATTAAGGTCTACTTACTCCTTGCATAGCAATAGCTGGCTAAACACAGCATCATTTCCAGAAAGCACTGCAGTGTGAACAGGAGTTCTGCAAAGAAGAGAAAGAAACAATGAAAGACACTTCTAACCCCTTGAGTACCTTAGGTAGCTAAAGAACATTTCAGTAATGTATATTCTTGCCTGCCATTGCTGTCCTGCATGTTTGGGTTGGAACCAGCATCTAGCAATGCTTCTGTTATGCTGGCCATCCCTGTCATAACCCGAGGAGAATGTTTCTTGGGGGTGAAGGAGGAAGCAAGGTGCAAAGGAGTCTCTAAGGATGTAGCTGTTGCTGCATTCACCTTGGAAGAGTTGCGAATTAAGAAGGTAGATGCAAACTCATCACCTGGAAAGAAATGGAAAGCATTAGATTGGTGTATTTTTTTTAATAAAAGGAAGTTGACAGATGCTCATAATTGTCAGCCACAAGCAAACTTAAAATGTCCGTTGTGACTATGAATTACATTAAAAACAATAAATAAAACTTTAAACAAAATAAATGAGTTAGGCTGAAATTAACAACACATCACACAAAGCGGCAGCTTTACTTGGCTCATATGTTACTGTTAAGGAGAAAGTCGAATTGTCCTATTGTTATTGCCACGGCAAATCTGAATTTCATTTTATATGAAGTCCTGAAAGCTAACTCGCCACCTTGGCTGAAGTGAATACTTTAAGAAACTAAAAGGATATTCTCTATTTGGAAAAGTGCTAAAATGTGTCTCCCAGGATGAATCAGCAAGTCCAAAATCTACTGCTATTCAATGGTGTTTCCCAAAAGAACTATAACACCTAAAACACTGTAAAACCCTTCTAAATATTGATCTATGATTTACAGGCATTTTCCAAAACCCATCATAGCTAAAGTAGCCTGTTTATTCCTTAATTATTACATGCATCTTAAACAGGGTACTTCTTGTACCTTGTTAAAACTTTTGGTTGCTGCAGTTGGCATTTCTTGTGCCAACTGCAGCAACCGACAGTGGTAGCCATGCACATTAAATTCATTACATGAAAATTCTTTGAAATTTTAGAATACTACGATTTAGATTGGAGATTGTAGATTGTATCATTTTTTGATGATTTTAGAAATGATCAACTGAAAAAATTTCTGCTATTATTACAAATTTATATAAGAAACATATTTCTGTGTTGTTTAAAGGTTTTAATGAATCTGTGTTCTAAGGTCTATAACTACCTTTTCTGTCACAGAGACATTTTCTGTATTGCAATTGGTTATGGGGGAAACAAAGAGAAATGAGAAAAGAGAAAAATAGGAATTAAAGTTTGGTACATTCAGGGAGAGACAGCAGAGCAACACTAAAGGAGACCTATTCAGAAAAATATACACTGAATCTCTGGCCACCACCTAATTAATAAACACTTAAATATTATTTACATGAAATCAATGTGCAAGCTTGATAAATTCAGGTACACCAGTTCATTACAGTCAAAACTGTCCAACACCAACAAGCATAGAACTTTACAGTTTGGTCCCACTTGTTTGGTGCACAAAATACAGTATACGTAAGATTATCTAAGGTGTATGCATTAATGAGCTATTAGAGCTGTAGTAATAACAGATTTTAAATAATTCTCCAGCACCCTGAAAGTCACTTTTTAACCTGAGATCTTCAACTTAACTGCTGTTTTATGACAAAATTGTTAAGCACTCATCTTGTAAAGCAAACACTTTCATGATAAAAGGTTGCAAGACTGTGGCAGGCACTATGGTATATGATGGTTAAGCCTTTGGACCTAAAACCTTGACGCTGCAGCTTCAAATCCCCCTACTGACACCGTGTCCCCGTGAGCAAGTCACTTCATGTGCCTGTGGTCCAACTGGAAATACAAAAGAAATGTAACCAATTGTACCTCTCAAATGTTGTAAGTTGCATTGGATAAAGCCGTCAGAAAAAATCGCTCTATTATAATAAAAAAAATCTTGGGACGAGACGCGACTTTTTCAGAGTCCCATGAGACGAGACTTTGTGCCAAGAGATTTAACCATGCCCGGGGCCGGAAATAAAAGAGAAAGAGTAGATGACAAAGTAGAACGTCATAAAGAATTCAAATACGTTGGCGCAATACACACGCAGAGCAGGTCTGAGATAATGAAAGTACTAAAATTCGAAAGTCTCAAAAAAATGATAGTAAAGATCACATTAGCACAAACAAATGGAAATTATTGCTCGGTGAAATAATGGAACAGCAAAAAGAGATTGAATATATTGTTTGGATTTAAACTTTAAGTCAGAGATTTGTAGATTGTCTGATTCGTGTTGCCATCAGGGAAAAGTAGTGTTTCTTCCCAATGAGAATTAAAAGATTTGTTGTTTGGTGAAAGTGAAATCCACATATGCGAACGGCAGAAGTGGCTGGCACATAACGCAGGCCAGGATGTGGCAAGCAAAGCAAGCAGGGGGCAAAGCCATCTAGTAAATAAATAAAAATAATAATGAAAGATAAAAAAATACTGTCGTTTTTCATACAGTATTTTCCTTTTATTATAATGGCTTTAAAATTCCCATTTTAAATTTTTTATGTGCATTCTGACTGTGGATTTGACACTTTGGTTAAAACATTAGGGTGTTGGACCAACATAAAAACTTGCTCAAGTCACCTGTTTTATATTTTGCTTCAAAACAGAATAAAGAGAATCTGTTTAGTGTAGTGCCATATATATGTTATTCACTGACCAACTGGGTTCTAGTGTTAATAGTACTATGAAAAGTTCCATACAACCGATTGACAACTAGCTTTTTTTTTTTCTCCTCTAGCTTTCACCTAGCCATGAAACTAACTGAAACATTCTTCTTGTGTTTTAATTTTAAAATGTGTGCTAGCTATTCTATTTACTATTTACTGATAAACACTAATTTTCATTTTACAAAATTTTGATAAGTTGCTTTGACTAGTCTGATAAATTATTATGAGAAAGAAATTATAAGGGAACATTACATCTTATGGCATCAAATAGCAGCATAGTCAGGAAAAAGAAAAATGAATGACTGTGTTTAACAAGTAATTTATCTTAGTTTCTTATGTGCATTACAGGTAGAAAGAGGTAGTGTAAAGTGTACCCAGCTCTGCTTTCCCTTTTAATTACATGACATTATAGTCACACATTTTTTTGTGAAAGCATGTGTTCAAGTGTCCCATTTGTTTGAAAGCACCAGGCCAGTTTTCACCTGTATCTTTTAAGTAATAGTGCACAGGGTATGAGAATTTCATGCTTTTAACAACACACCACAAGCCAAAAAAAAAAAGGCATAAATATGAACCTACAGTGCAAAATGTCATCCAGAATTTTAAACAAAATTTTAATGATTTCTACTGTACACTTATTTTTTAAAATGAATATTCAAATCTACAATTTTGGCTAACTTGACAGCCTTACTCACAATAGTGCCAGTGTTCTTTCTGCACTTTAGTGTGTGCTCAATTAATTTTTTAACAGATTAAACAGTCTAAACTATAATTCATTATGTTATATAAACACAATCTAAAACATCCTTTTGATTGTTAAACCAATCTGTTTATGTGAGCTACTATTACACCCATCTTTATGACAGAATTTCATTAACCCAAAACCATTTCCGCAGATCAGGCTATAAAAGACCAGACCTTTCTTTCCCCAATTAATTATTCTAGTTACTACTTGGGTATTCACTAATGAATAACTAGAATGATTGCAAGAAAGAATTTTGTCAGTCTGTACAGGCTTTACCCACAGAAGGCCACAATCTGAACTCTCTCTAGCAGACAGCATTCAAGGGAATAATTAACAACTTCCTTTGCTACTTTAAATCTCCCTCTCATTTAGAGAGAGGGAGAGAGACAGAGAAACAAAAAAGAAATAGCTCTTCTCCTAGATTTTCAACAACTGCAGAGCTCCCAATCCAGTCATAAATAAAATGCTTGCCAACTCTAAAGAGAAACCCATTTTTGCCACAGCTTTATCCTTTCAGTCATGACATAAAGAGCCACAGGACTTGACTCTGGCAAACAACTAGACATGCTAACGAAATTCTACCTCTCAAGTTACCCTGAAGAACTTTCAACTATAATTAAATTAAAAAGGCAAATTGAGTTTTCCCAGTATTTTTTCTATGCACAGAAGCTTAAAGGATAAGTTCAGTTTCAAGTCAAAGCCAATTCTTCACAATCATTGTACAAATTAATTTGACACTGAGAATATTCATGCGGCATTTCTTTTTTTTTTTTCTTGAGGTGTGCACGTCTATTCAGCCAAAAAATAAATAAAAAAAATAAATAAATTTAAAAAAAAAAAAAAAAAAAAAAGCAGCTTGGAGCGGAGATTGCCGTTCACAGACAGCGCACTTTGAATGCATTTTCCAGCTGTTTTGTCCCTTTGCCCACTCATGCAGGCGGTCCTCTCTCTGACTCACTCCACTGATCCATGGTCAAAGGTAACTCATAAGCACACTTGCCCTTGACTCTGTGAGGGTCGCTGGTGAACACGCCAGGCATATGGATCCCCAACACGTCTCCTGGCTGTTAAAGTACTCTCTAAGTGCTGCGTCTGCAAAACAGCTATCGAGGGTCTGCTTTTATGTCGGCTTCTCAAGGTAGTCCTGTCCTCCTTGGACCATGTCTCTCTCAGGTCTGGACCCAAGGGCACTACACTGTTATTTCCACTGCGCACCAGTTGGAAAACAGTTGTGTAGAGTATAATTGAGTTGTTGATGGCGATGAACAATTGAGGTTGGTATTTGCTGAGTTTTAACACAAGTTTTAATGTATGCCCTATTAAGAGATTTGTATTATTTCAATTAAATCAGTCTTCAGCAGTGCATATAAACTCAGTTGTTCTGATCGCTTTCTTTACTTTGACACATCTGTGTCCCATACGCTATGCAAATTTGAGAATTAATACATTGGCCTCATTTTCTTGTTGCCTTCTTTTCAACTTGCCTTTTAGAAAGGCATTCAAATTTGGGTTGTACTTGCTCAAGTAGTATTTTGTTAAAAGTTCAGGCTTAAGGTCATTGTTTAAGTTTAAAGTACGCCATTCATTTTTTTTTTTTTTTTTTTTTTTTTTTTTTCTTTTTTTTTTTTTTTCAATACATTAATTTTGAAGTCAATACATATTGAATAACAAAATTAATGTATTCATTTTATAATTACGTTTTAATGTTAAATGTGATTAAATCGCAATTAATTACATAAATCTAAGCGATTGAACGCCAGTTCTCTGGGCAAAAATGCCTTGTTGATGCCACGGATCAGAGAAGAATGGCGAAACTGCTTCAAGCTGATAGAAAGGCAACAGTAACTCACATAACTTCTTGTTACAACCAAGGTAGCAAAACAGCATCTCTGGACACACAACACATCGAATCTTGAAGAAGATGTGCTACAGCAGCAGGAGACCACACCGGGTGCCACTCCTGTCACCTAAGAACAGGCAACTGAGGCTACAATTCATAGGGGCTCACATTGCCTGGTCTGATGAGTCTCGATTTCTGCTGTGACATGCAGATGGTAGGATCAAAATTTTGGCACCAGCAACATGAAAGCATGGATCTATCCGGCCTTGCATCAATGGTTCAGGCTGGTGATGGTGGTGTAATGGTGTGGGGAATATTTTCTTTGCACACTTTGGACCCCTTAGTGTCAACTGAGAACTGTTTAAATGCCACAGCTTCCCAGAGTATTGTTGCTGACCATGTCCATCCATTTATGACTGCAGTGTACCACCCTCACAGCATAAATGGCCACGTCACAAAGCTCAAATCATCCCAAACTGGTTTCTTGAAAAAGACAATGAGTTCACTAGACTCAAATGGCCTCTACAGACACTAGATCTTAATCCAATACAGCACCTTTAGGATGTGGTGGAACAGAAGATTTGCATCATGAATATATAGCCAACATATCTGCAGCAACTGTTGATGCTGTCATGTCAAATATGGACCAAAATCCCTGAGGAAGGTTTGCCACCCCTTGTTGAATTTAGTATCAAAGTCTAAAAGTAGTACTGCCTCAGTATACAGTGGATTGGAATAATGTCCATCAACAGAAAAAAAGTTACTAATTAATTTTACCATCTCAAAAGAACTGTCCTGTTTTTCATATATGAAAAACAGTATCTGTAACAACTACAGAGGCAGGAAAAAAAATACTTCATTCTGTTCAATTGTGGCTTGGCTCCACAGGCTAAATTGAGATATTTTCTTTTTTTCCTCTTTATTTTTAAAATTTCAAAAATTGGTTAATGCTGATTGTTGATTGGCATTGCAAACTTATTGAGGATATGGAGGTGGAAAACAGTGTTGGATTATTCAAAAATGCAAGGCTATCCTGATAATGTAGTGTAATCACTTTACTTCATATTTATTGTTGCATATGTAACAAACCTGGTTCACTGAAGTAATCTATAGCGCTTTGCAATTATTTTTCCACATATCACCAAGGTGATCACCCTTCCTCCACTATTCAAATGAGTTTGACTCAAAAAGAAATTCTATCTGTGGGATGTCCATGAACTTACAGTAGTTAAGGAAAAGAAGAGAAAAAAAATGCAGCAATTGCTACCCCTTGCTGACATGCCGTATTTGTGATGCTCTTAAACTTTCTAACATTTAAACTGATGAAATCGTATGGATCAGCGTACTATTTTAAGGGAACTGTAGTACCAATTTCAGCATTTGCATAAGATGAAAAGGGAGGGGGTAATAACCCCAGATCCAAAAAAGTTGGGATGCTGTGTAAATGTAAATAAAAACAGAATGCAATGATTTGCAAATCTAATAAACCCATATTTTATTCACAACAGAACACAGAAAACATATGAAATGTTGAAAGTGAGACATTTTACTGTTTAATGAAAAATATTAGCTCATTTTGAATTTGATGGCAACAACATGTTTCAAACAAGTTGGGATGGGGCAACAAAAGGCTGGGAAAGTAAGAAGCAACTAAACTAAAAAGAAACAGCTGGAGGAATATTTTACAACTATTAAGTTAACTGGCAACAGGTCAGTAACATGATTGGGTATAAAAGAGCACCTTAGAGAGGCAGTCTCTCTCAAAAGTAAAGATGGGCAGAGGCTCACCAATCTGCAAAAAACTATCTATAAATTGTAGAACAATTTCAGAATAATGTTACTCAATGTAAAATTGCAAAGACTTTGAATATCTCATCATCTACAGTACATAACATGATCAAAATATTCAGAAAATCTGGAGAAATCTCTGTGTGCAAGGGACAAGGCCAAAACTCAATATTGTATGCCCATGATCTTCAGGCGGCACTGCATTAAAAACAGGCAGGATTCATGATTCTGTCAATGCATGGACTCAGGAACACTTCCAGAAATCACTGTATGTAAACACAGTTCACCGTGCCATCCACAAATGCAGGTTAAAGCTCCATCATGCAAAAAAGAACCCATATGTGAACATGATCCAGAAACGCCACCGTCTTCTCTGGGTCAGAGCTCATTTAAAATGGACTATGCAATGAAGAAAACTGTTTTGTGGTAAGAAGAATCGAAATTTTTAATTCTTTCTGGAATACATGGATGCCGTGCTTAAAGAGGAGAGGGACCTTCTGGCTTGTTATCAGCACTTAGTTTCAAAAGCCTGCATCTCTGATAGTATGGGGGTGCATTAGTGCCTATGGAAAGGTACCATCAATGCTGAAAGGAACATGTAGGTATTAGAGCAAACATATGTTTCCATCCAGACCAACGTCTTTTCAGGAAAGGCCTTTCCTATCCATTTCCATTTTCTGAGTGTTTTTTTTTTTTTTTTTTTTTTTTTTTCCTTTTTTGGGGGGTCGTGCATGAGCAAGGCACACCATAGAAAAGATGGCTTGGCTCTTTTCAAAAATCTAAGGCTTTTATTAATAACAACATGCAGTGTAATCTGTTCTGTTCAGATGTATTGTTATGTGTACGAAGTACAATGAAACTTGCCATAAACTCTTCACTATTCTCCGAGTCAGCATGCACCTAGATAGGCTTGGCATTGGGTTGTCATAACTACATCCACAACGAGTGCTGCAAGCAGCAGATAAGCAAAAAAGAATCAATCTTATCTTGAGAAAAAAGGACCAGAAATCTGTCATAAAGTAATTATTGATAGTCTTATTCTGTTTATCACAAGGATGCCTCACATATGTGGAAGACATGTTTTCTTAAATCAAAACCTTCCAACCACTTCTAAGTGGACATATTTTATGCACTTTTAAGGTTTCCTCCATCACCTATGGACCTGTGTACACTAAAGCCCCATTGTAAACTGCAAGAACATACAAGGTATTTTTAAAAATGTATAAAAACCACTTCATTTTAGAAATCAATATGTGCCACATTTGTGAATAACTAACTTGAAAAATATCCAAATTTCTGTTTCAGGAAAAAAAAAATTAAAAAAGAAACGAGCTATGAACTGTAACACTGTCAGGAGGGAAAAAAAAACTTCCCTGATAAATATTCATTTTAATCTAAAACAAATACAAAGCCCAACACCTTCCTGTGTGCAATACTTCCAGCAATGAACTTTCACTAAGCCTAAGTGACTTGTTAATTATCACCACCCATTCTTTCAGTTGTTGTCAAAAGAAGCTTAATCCGATTCTATAAAGGACTGTGACAGGTTGAAACCCATCTCAGCTTTCTAAACAATTTCCTTTAACTCAAACAACACAATTTACACATAATTTATAGTTTAGTTTATATGTCATAAGCATAATTCGTGTCTATCTGACAGCTGAGTAGGATATGTCATTTCATACCGAAATAATAAATTAACTGGCTAGATAGCGGTTTTAACCAACTATATCACCTTTACAGAAAGTAGAGCAATACAGCTTTGACTTTTGGACAAAGTACTTTATTTGTGAAGAATAATTAGAAAAGCATAAGACACAAACATTCTTCTTAAAGTAGGTCCCTAGATATATAGTTCTACTGAAATTAATGTTTCATCACAAACTAACCTTTCAACCCTGAAGAAGCTGCAAGAGCAAATTCATGTGTCAGGCTTTAAAAGACCTCTGATCCAATATTAACCAGACTTTCTTCATTTGTGCTTGGTTCAACTCATCCAGCTATGCCAATTTAGTGAAACGGAGTACTGTAACATATATATTTTCTATCCTTAGAGTTCCGATATTGTAATGTGAGTTCTAAATCAGATTGCTCAATTTTAGAATAGTGAGCAAATAGTTGAAAACAGTAATAATAATAATAAATAATAGAAGTATTTCCCCCACTATATCTGCATCTATTTGCTACACAACTTCTAGTGTAAAATACAACTTTAAACTGTCCACAGCTAAGTATGTTTGCCCTCTGGAGTAAGTTCAGGTTTATATCTTGGCTTACAAAAGAAAAAGGTGAATAGTTTAATAACCTTAAAAATATTTGTAACCACATTAAACATAAAAATGTAAATAATAACAGATTTTCCTTTTATTAGGTTCTCTATTTTTTTATATCGACAAGAAGTAATTTTTGATACAATAATAAAATGTTCTTTTTTTGCTCATTAAAAAACAAAATATTAACAGCTAAAAACATGGTGAAGGTATTCTCAACATAATATTGCAGAGAGAATTGTAAGATGCACTAAACATATGAATCAAAAATACAAGCCTCAGACACAAATTTACTTTTTACAACCTGGAATAACTTTTGATGGCCAAATAACCACAGACCATAGCTTGAATACAGTATTTGAATAGAATATGAATTTAAAGATGCCTTGTGTAATGAAAGGAAACGTATCTATAATGTTAATATTCAGGCAAGTCTACTTAAAAAAAAAAAAATAGGAGAGCCCCAAATTTGAAATCCCACTTCTACTATGTTCAGATGACTGCTCTATACTCTGATCACCCAGTCAAAAATGCCTATGGTCACACATAAGATGACTGGGCATTATCACAGCACAGATTGTGTTAGGCCTCAGCTAGAGAAATACAAGGTGTAAACATATTTAAAACTAGCATTGTACAACTCCTTTTTTTTTTTTTAAGCTAAATATGGACTCAATGACCAAAGGATCACTGTGACCATGAATATACTAAAGGATAAGCTATATAGTTAACTTTTTTAATATTCTGTTTTTTTTAGTTGTTTTTTTACAAGAAAAGCAAGACATTGTTCTTACCTCTGTGAACAGCTCTTGTGAAGCAAGCTCCAGCCCATTATGGTCAATCATATCCACATCTGCCTTATTATTGACTAATGTTTGTTGCAATACTCTCAATTTTGCGAGATAGTGCTAGGTCAAGGGCTAGATCACTATTTCTGTCCAAATTTCATTTAGTTTGCTGGGAAGCTGGGGAGTGTTAAAAAAAAAAAAAAAAAAAATATATATATATATATATATTGTATTACCACAAGTCCTTTTCCAGGGTGGATTAAGTTGAAAAAATCTAACCCTCCAACTACAACATAAAGTCCTTATAAATCACAGTAAGTAGTGATATTTAAAACAACTTCGGGGCTTCGCTCGCTAACTCCCGTGTTTGGTTTTCCGAATACAAACTTTTAAGATTTTTTTTTCTTTGTAATTGTTGCTATTTCATTAGTTTCACTTTTAATTTCAGAACTTCTGTAAAAACAATATTTGTAATCTTGCGAGTCCCAATATGCTGAATCTTTTTAATGAGGTCAGGACAGGTTTCTCTGTTTGGAATTTCAGCATAGACAAAACGATCTACATCAGCTTTTAATAATTTTATTTTTTTTTTTACAAAGTAACAAAGTAGTAGAGTTCTGCATTGGACTCCTGTCTGTAAAGTCGTGCTATTTTCCATCTCCCAGTTCCAAAAGTACATGGGGTTACCAAGGTGATACCCCCAAGCTTTTGTCTAGGTTTTTGTACAAGGGCTAGACAGAACATTTTTGACTCCTGGGGTAATTTTAGCTTTTTAAATAAGCAGACAGATAAATACATATACACTAACAAAGTAACCAATAAATGCATGTGTGGTAAACTCCGTTTTTGAAATTCTCAAGATTCTTTATTTGTCACATGCCATAGTTATACAGGACAACACGCAGTGAAATGCATCCTGATCCCCCACTTATCAAAAACTGTGCAAAGGTATAAGAATATCAGTTAGATTAACAAAAAGTCGTCAGACTGAAGGATAACAGTATAGTAGAAACATAATAAATAAGTAAAAATTATGTGAATAAAAGTAAAATTAAGTGTTAAGGTGCAATAGTGTAGTAATTATTGTGTAAAACCAAAGTTAGACTGGTGCATAGTTAAATGAGGCAGTTTGTTTGTTTGCGCTACTGCGATCTTTACTTTCTTTTTTTATATTTTCTAATTTTCCTACTTTCATATCCTTTAACTTTCTCCACATGTGTATAAGCGCCGTTTTTTTTTTTTTTTTTTTTTTAGCCTTTCTAATTTCACTGGTTTCATAATCTCTAACCTGCTCTGCATGTGTTTAGAGCCAACGTTTGTAAATGTCTTTATGAAGTTGTACTTTGTCATTTTACTCATGTCTTCATTCTAAGCCGTACAGTACAATACATAGAACAGAATAAATCCTCAATACAGTATAAAAATAAAAATTCTAGAAGTAAGGAGTAGAATTTCACATTAGATGATATCACATAATATGATTTGGATTTGTTTCAAGTCCTGGAGACCTCATTCATCAAGCTGCCTCCCCCATTTTGCCATTCCACATCTGAAATAGCACTGATCCAATGAAAGGACCCCTCATTCCCACGTCCCCATTCATCTGGGATGACTTAACCTTAGGCAGGCAAAACTACAATTTAAAGAGATTGTTATTTCCTTGGGAATTGTTACATATGCATTATTTTCACTTTTACTTTAAAAACAATACTGGTTTTCTTTATTTCCTGCCCCGGGCAAGGTTCCATCTCTTTCTTCCCAGGACGTATAATACTGCTCGTGTTGTGAAGGGTGTTGCAGCTGAACGTACGCTAAGGATATGCCTTTGGATCATTTGCTGTCTTTTTGCTGGTTTCTAGCTGCCTCTTCTGCCTGTCACATGTCGTTGTTTTAAGAGCTGGGAACACATGATGCTTGCCTGCCAAAAGCAATCCAACAACTGCTAGCTTAGAGGTCTGTTGATTTGTTTTAAATGATGGCTCACTGCCTGGTCTCGTGTCACATTGTAAAAGCAATACCTGTCTTTTATTTCTGGCCCACGCCCGTGCGTCTCATGTTTACGGTCCCCGCGAGACGCACCGTGGAAAGTCTCCTTGGTCTCGCGGGTCTTTAAAATGTCTTTCAAGATTATCACATATCGTAGACTATCAGGACAGGGGACAGGATTTCTTTTTATAATAGAGAGACGTGTTCAAGCTATTCCGCAAACTGAATATCTCAAGAAATACGAGAAATAGAGGCAGGCAAAATTACAACTAAGTGATAATGAAAACTTGCAGGAGAATAAACACTTGCATGTATTACTTACCTGATCTTGAGCCCCTAATTTTAAAAACTTACATTCTCAAGTCTACAGATATTATATAGCATCATGTGCACCTATATTTTACAATTATTGCATTTCACAAAACCTGTCTAATCAAAAAAAGAACATGTGCATCCAGAGGAATTTTACACACACTATACCTGAGAGTCCATTTCAATAAGATACAGGAAGACCACATCTTCTCTCTCAACTTTGATAGCTTTATGTAAGGGAAAGTCCGTTTTGGACTTGATCATCTTATACAAAAGTTGAGCACTCATGGTACTAAAATCATCTTTTCGCAGATCATCCTGAACAGAAAAAAATGAAGGTATTTCAAAAAAGAAATTAGGAAACAAATACAACATATATCCAGGGGTGAGGGAATATGAAATTCAGGGGAAGTTTGCACTCACTTATAATTAATCACATATATTATATAACTGCATGCATTCTTACCAACAAGATACAATTATGCAATTTCCCCTCCCCATTTTTAAAATTTAACATTAAGTGCCTAAAGAAGGATATCTTTACTCAACACACAAATAACAATCCTTAAGCTTTGCAAATTCCCAGCAGCAATATGTTCATTAACAAACTTATTAAATAATAAGCAAATAAAACGAAAACCCTCATCATAAATAAAGACTGAATGAACACTGGTTTCCAGATCTGTCTAGGGACTGAAAATAATCAAATGGAAGTATTCAGTTGGGATTCTGTTTCAGCAAAACAGATTGCCAAAGACTTTCTTTTGAACCAAAAAGTAGATTTACTGTATATACTCGCGGATAATCTGAAAATGACATTATCCAAAAAAAAACAAAAAATTGGGCTTTGGCTTATCAGCACACCAGAGATATATATATTTTTTAATGTTAATCTCTTTGAACGTATGAAAAGGCCCTGAAATCCCCAAATAGAAAGTAATGATTAAAAGAAGTACTGTATGTCTAAGTAGAATCACATCTGAAACTTAATTATCTCACCATAAGTTGTTTCTCAGTTACACCAGATATTATAGAAAAGTTGTCATTCATTATGCGCCCAGCTTTTCCTAATAACCAAGTACATCCAACAATCAACAAGTTTATATAAAACCTAGCCAGAGGCAACAGGATTGGCAAAGAAGCACATGCTCTATATATTATTGTTAAGAGATCTCAAATCAGATCAGGTGGATACCTGCAATAATCTCCACAACATTTTGAAAGAATATAGCAGATAAGAAACTAGCAGCATCTTTCAATGAGTGCTCCCGAAATGGTGGCCGAATGAAATTCTTAGTTAGGAAGCCTGACTCTGTCTTTTTTACTGAAGATAATGGTTTAAAGTGAGCAGATACACACCAGTATGGTGTACTGGCTTGTTCCATATATAATTTCCATATTTTTTAATAGTATACAAGTGCCTTTCATGTCCTTAACAGTCTGCCTGTAGATGCATTGGGAATTAATTTTGTAACATTCCCCACGGAACTATGTCAATTAAACCTACTCACAAGATGCTTAAGTTAGTACACAACTTTGTTCCTCTTCTCCGACTAATGCATATCGTTTTTTTTTTTGTTTTTTTTAGCCTTAAGTAATGCAGCTATTTTTACTTCAATATAAACTAAGTACTATGTTAGGCAACTCATTATTTAAGAAGTAATGTTTTCCAGAACTGAATTCATTTTTAAATTTTCACATTTCACTTCTCTGGTTGATGCACTAAATTGTATTTTGGTTAATAATCAAGTATCTATGGCACTTTTCTCTGGATGCAAACATAAAACTGTGGAGTTGAAATTGAATGAAAATTAAATTTAATACTCCAACAATGTACTGATAAGCCTGATATAATATTATGACCTACTAGTATTTGCTCATTTTACATCCCTTTGAACATCAATATGTGCTTTGGCAGCTCAGTCAGTTCTAGGCTTAAATATTTAGCTGCAGATTGTTTAAATTTGATGCCTAGTTGAAGTACTTGTTACATTCTCCCAAGATTCAAGGATATAAACTTGCATGATGCTATTAACTCTCCTGGTTTATACAAACACATTACACATGTAAGTACATACATACATAACATACATTACATACTTTTTAACTGCTGTACCATTTTTAGTCTCTAAGCTTGACATGTAGGAATAAATTGTAAAACGGTCTCATTTTTACAGGAGCACTCTCTCTCTCTTTTTTTGGGACAACTTTCCTTTTTTTAAGATTAATAATAATAAATAAATTGGTTAATAATCATGTTAAGATGTGGATTCTGGCATGTTACTATTAAATCTTAAATGAACTTCTAAATTGAAGATATGCTGTTGCCATCGCAGACGCTGTCCAAAGGGGTCCACCCATATCAACTGCTTTTTGTATGAGCTAGGAATTTGAAATTTAACACAGCAGAACAAAAGTTCAGAAGGATCTGATGGGTACCCCTATACCTATAACGTTGGAGAATGTAGGAGACTCTGAGCATGTAAAGAGGAAAATATGAAATGTTTCCTTCTCAGTTGGTAGCACTGCAATCACCTCTACCTGTTGCAGAAGCAGATCATCCACAAATGGGAAGAATATAATTAAAGGTGGAAAGGACTCCGAACTGGCCTGTCTCCATAAATGTGAAATGTTTGATCACTTTTTACATACGTTGGATGAACGTTAAGGAAAAAACAGCTTCAGTCAGTCTCATACTAAAAGTTAAATGGCAAATGTGCCATATTAGTTGCTAATATACTTGGCAATGACACTATAAACATGTAATACATTGGACCATCCTGTATTTCATTTTATTTTTAAAGTACATTTATTATGACTAGGTATTAGTTGTGCAGACTCCAACCTAATAATAAAAAAGGCAATGGCTCAATTCTGCTTCTTACCCAGTGACTGGCAATGATCTCTGCCACAGTAATTCATGAGGGTGGTGGCACTCAACTCCTCCCGCAGTTTGGTAGAATCTAATGCAATTCCTTACATTCACAAGCGACATGACACCTTTTTCACATCTACATATAAAAAAAATCAATTTTATTTTTACATAGAATTGAAAGTAGAAAATGTTCATGATTGATTAAATTTAAGCAGGCACATGTAATGAGAAAAAATCTCCTCCCAGCCTTCCCCAAATTACTGAACATCCAAGCACAGTTTGATTCTTCAACACTCACTTTTTCCAAAGTGAAGTAATGAAGTAATTTTCTTGCCTGCCTATTGCTATAACAGTTGTCAAATCACTGTGAAATTAAGATGAACTTTTAATTCTTTTTTCCAGCAAAAGAGTGTCCATCCATCCATTTTCCAACCTGCTGAATCTGAACACAGGGTCACGGGGGTTTGCTGGAGGCCAATCCAGCCAACACAGTGCACAAGGCAGGAACCAATCCCGGGCAGGGGTGCCAACCCACCGCAGGACACACACAAACACACCCACACACCAAGCACACACTAGGGCCAATTTAGAATCGCCAATCCACCTAACCTGCATGTCTTTGGACTGTGGGAGGAAACCGGAGCGCCCGGAGGAAACCCACGCAGACAACGGGGAGAACATGCAAACTCCACGCAGGAGGACCCGGGAAGCGAACCCAGGTCCCCAGGTCTCCCAACTGCGAGGCAGCAGCGCTACCCACTGCGCCACCGTGCCGCCCGCAAAAGAGTGTATACCTACTATTTGAAAACAAAGAGCAATTTAACTGTATACCCAACAGCTTTCCAAGAATGATTCATAAACCTTATTACATACATGAAACAAAGACATGCTATAATTGAGAAAATTGCAAGTGACATTGACCCAAAGCCATTCAGCCGGTGAAAACATAATAATTCCTTCACCACACTTCCAACAGCACTCCAGATGTAGAAAGCACATCAGTTTTCTGATCTATTAAACAAGCAAGATACCCATGAAAAAAATGTTCCCGGAAGCAACAGTCCAAAGTGCAAGAAAATCTACACATGTGCCTATCACCTGTTCTTTAAGTCGTGATTCTAAAATCAAAGCAAGGAAAAATGTAATACTGTACTCCACAATAGAATTAGAACGAGCTTGTCAGTACTGAACAAAACCTCCAAGGCTGTCAAGAAATGCAACAATGTTGTATGTTATTTGTCTTACACAGGTGTCCGATGGTGCCAATGGCTAGTCAAACCAAATGAAATACAACTGCCTTCCTGTTTATGGAATGCAGCAGAATGCAGCTAGCACCCCATAATATCTCACACGTGTAAAAAGACAGGTCTGTGGAAATATCTGGCCAGGCATATGACAGAATGCATGTACAAACAACAGATGTGAAAAGCCAGTATAACCAATGGTACTCAGTACTATTTCTCTGCAAAAATAGTGCTTATTTCATCTGGACCAAGGAAGACTTATTTTGCTTCTCAAACCCCAACATCAATCCACATTTAGCTGCTGATAGCAAATGGTTATTAGCAGACTTTTTTAATAGATGTGACATAAATGGAAATCCATCTTTGTGACTGGTTAAAGGCATTACAAGTCCATCTCACCAGAGCATCAAAGTACCACAGTGAATACTGTTGACACTGGTATGGTAACTACCTGGACAACTGAAGCATCACTCGCTGAATGGTGAACCTGAAACTGTGATTTGAAGGTCAATAGACTGATGTGTGGTGTAGATTCATATAAACTGACTTTCTAATGTAACACTAGATGTGAAGTACACTGAGACAGACCCAAGAGTGAGCAGGAAGTCCAAAAAAACTCATATGGAGAGTAAATTGTCTACTAATAAACTGTCTGAGATGGGTGGAAAAATATACCACTTACAACAGAGTTCAATGAGGAGAAGAGAACTCAAAAGGGCCTCATGTTTAAATGCTATGTATGCCCATTTCCACGGTCACTTCTAAATGTATAAAAACTAAACTTGCTATAAAGCCCATGTACATTTTCATGGCAGCCTCAGACCATGCTTAGGCACGTTTTTGCTCGGTTTCACAAACAGGCAGCACCCAGCATCAAAGCAATGCCACCGTTTGTGTTGTTTTCCTTCTTTTCATATTAGAATCCATGAGGTGGGCTTTATCAAATACACCAAAATTAATTTAAGGCACTTGATTGCAATCATTCTGTAACAATATCATAGTACACGGAATGGCCAAACTATTCCAACTACCATGGCTCCTTTACATTGTTAGAAGGCACCACAAATGGAAGAATCGGAACAGAGAATGTATTTATAGATGATGACTGGCTTCTAAGTCAATTTTGATTGTCAGCAGCTATCTTCTTGGAGCTGTGTTCTGAATTGGCTCTGGCTTTACAAAGGCAGACTATGAGGAATTGTGCTCTACCTGCTCCTTTGCAGGTTCTGTCTACCCTTGGGTTTTAGCCACAGGAGTTTTTCAATGTGAATTTGCTGACAATCGGATATTTCATAAACCTCATGGAGTCACGCCATGCCAGCTGTATTGGATGGTATTATCTACTTGTCATCCAGATATACAAGATTTTCTTTCACTTTGGTTGAACTGGCAAACATCAAAGCGCAATTCGAAACAAAGTCTGGTTTGCCAAATGTAATGGGAGCAGTCAACTGCAAGTACATTGCTATTACAATGGCACTGGACAGGTTAAATCAGCCAGGGATGAATCACCAAAAGAATGAGCTGGTTTTGCAGGTGCTTTTTCCACTGACGGTACACCATAAAGGCGCCTTCAGAGAATGAATTTGCTTATGGAAAAAGAATACATTCCACTCTAATATTGTGCTGCTCCATAGTGCACAGAAAGTGTGTCACACTCTGCAAGCATGCTGAATCATGTGGCACACAATCATGGCTTGCCCGTACCTGAAGAGATGCGGTAAAATGAACCTGACTCACCAAATGATCAACCAAATCAGACAGCATTACAACTTCGTTTGAACGTAATTAGCAAAAGGTAATCAAATACAGCACTTATTTTTTAACCACTTCATTTAATTTGTTGTCAATATCACACAGTACAGCGTTTATATTCCTTAGTTCATTGGTCACATCTCTTACAGCATCCACTATTACATTTTGTGACTTCGGAACAGCATCCATCAGCACACAGCCAGATGGCCTCCCAGTGGTTTCCGAGGCAGAGGTGTATGAGCACCCAGCGCCTGAAGATGTGCTGGATACAACAGCACAATTACTGCCTGGAGTCGTGTCCTCGGCATGAGGGTCAGCTTTTGTAATATTGCCCAAAACAGAACAAACAGATGGTGGGCTGCAATTCTCCCTTCATGTTGACTTTGATATCAGACCACTTTTTTTTTTTTTTTTTTTTTTTTTTTTTATTTCGGGCGCTGTGCGACTTTCTTAACTTGAACTTTAGAGTGTCTGCACACTCCATCAATTTCCTTTTGTTGCTTATACCACTGCTTAAGCCAACAAATAGTATTTTTTCCTTGCCTCCAATTTGCATTCACTGAAATTCTTTCCCCACCTTCCCCATGTGCTTTTTTGTCATTGTCTTTGAAACAACACACTGAAATGAAGGGGCTATTTATATTGATTTGCATATTCAAATATACAAATTCTGGGAGGAGTCTGGGTGAGGATTTCGGTACATGCATATGCGTTAAAGTTCACGTTCATTAGGATTTATAAAAGGGAACATGGAACTTGGCATATGCATAGTTTTATGTATATGATTTTTTTGTGCATATGCACATTTTCAGTTTTGTCTGTACGCCACGTTTTAGTGTGAATTCATTATACATAACGCCCATAAGTCTTAAAAAGTAGCTCAATTACTACTATCCTCTATAAACATGAGCTAATCTCATAACACTTTGGGAGAAAAATAAAATTATTCAAGTGAAAATAAGAAAAACTTAATATCTTAAATCACAAAAAAAAAAATCAAATGCATGGAATAAAGGTATACTTCCACAGTAAATGCACTCTCTGTGAAGTGACTTTACATTTGTTCCTACAATCTCCTTTGGCTTCCTGAGATCTTGAATAAGGTACACACAGTGCCCCATGTGAGTATATTCAATTATAAAGTGAGAAGACCCCAAAACTACAAAGCTGAACAAAAACAGCGGGATATTTCTAACATTTTCCATAACATTTTATTTTTGCTATACAACATTTCAAAAGAGTAAATATACCTAGGGCTAAATGTTATTTTTCCATAACTGAGAGAAGTCACATTTTTTTAATTAAAAAAAAACCTCAAGTGCGATAAGGATAAAACAGGAGACTTTATTCACCTTTCACGGAGCAACTGTAACTGGAAACAATTTGCCAGCTTCATTAGATCCGTGAGGAAAACATCATCCTCTTTCAGTTCCAGTTTGTCTGTATACACCCATCGCAGCATTGCCATGGCAACTTCAGGCTTGGTATCTGCTAACCAGCAAGGAGGAAGGAAAAGGAGTAATTGGCGCCAGAAAAGGAGGACAGTAGAATCAACCGTCAAAAATATGCTGATATGAGAACCAGAAACTCATGAGGAAGAGGAAAGTCTCAGCAAATTAGCTGACCAAGCCTTTAAAACGTCAACAACAAACCAGAAGCACAATGCCAGTGATTAATATAAAAATGAAAAACTGAGAAACTATTAGGAAGTTTTTATTTATTTATTTATTTTTTTTTTTAAACATTGTGTAAATGCTCTAAAGCTAACCATTACACATTAAACAGCAATCACGAAAGAATGCATTAGGACCTACCTTATAAAACCAAGACTGATACAAAGAAACAGCTCAAGAGAGACTTTAAAGTGACTAAATGGTGATATACAATCCACTGGGGTGTGCTTTCCCAGGAGAACAGCAGTGTCTATGGCTTTCCATGTTTACATATTTAATTGAACTTTCAGATGCATTTTGTACTTATTATTAAAGCATATTAAGTCAAAAATACACTATGTGCTTTAAGAAATATGTCTCACACAAACCAGAATATGTACCTTCTTGTTAAGCTGTCCCAATCAAGAGAAAATTCCAATATGCAAAAGCAATCCAGATCAAATATTTTAAACTAGTATACCAAAAATCCTATCCATTTTGGACATTGCCAACTTGGGTCAAAAACAAGGCAACTAACAAAATTCAGAATTTGATTAAAACATGCAATTGCATCACATAAAAAAGGAAAAATGACTATAATGAAAGCAAGCATTCCATGATACTCCTCTAACCATTAAAACAATAACCTAACACAAATTATGTAAATGCCTATAGTGTAGTACTGTGTAAGAAATTAAACAGCCTTCTTGACAAATAGTTTGGGGACTGCTCTGCTGCCAATATTAAGGATGACTCACTGGACGATTGTGCACCATGCTATGACTTATGTACAATTTTACACTGGGAACGTTACATTTTAGAACCAAGGGCAGTGTAACAAAGCCTGGGCTAACCTGACATGTCCAGTTCTGTGGTGGATGAAAGGTTGGCCAGACTCCAGTTGTCACTACGTGCTGCCAGGACAAATTTGTGTGCAAACACCTTCTTGTCACCAATTTTTATTTTCAAGTCACTGAGGAAAGAATGAATCCATTAAAATGCATGTTGACTAAAATCAATATACAAAATATTCAATCACAGTATTTGTGGCTAACATACCAACAACTACTGACTCTAACCTGTACTGTTCTTGCTGGTAAAGATCAGCTACAATGCTCAGCAACCGGCTGATGAAGGATTCGCTGGTACTTTCTTGGTTAGCCTGGGCTTCCAGCATAGCACACCTCTTCTCGGTGTCTGCGAGCTTTTGCTGCATCTTGACATATTCCTGTCGCAAAAGCGTTAGGTGTTTCTGCAACTTAGTCACCTCTTCTGTTTCAAGGCAAATAAAATGATAATACAACTGCATAATAACAACAACAAAACAATACATTTTGTTCATATAGCGGCTTCTCCCATGCAGAAAAACTTTTACAGCTAGGTAATCAGACAAAATAAAATGAATGGAGAATCTCGACTGACGAGTTTTTAAGAACCCAGAGAAGTATGTATCCGAGTACTAGCGGACAGATGGAAGAATCCATCCATCCATTTTCCAACCCGCTGAATCCGAACACAGGGTCACGGGGTGGAAGAATCTTGCTGAACCATTTGATCGAACTTAGGATGAGAGGACGAAGAGTAAAGTACTTTGTACATTCACTCTTTAAGATACAAGAAAAATGAAAGTTGGTATGACCCCCACGAGACGGAATGCAAAATATGAAGGCAGTGCTCCGTCTAAGCACAGACGAAGAAGTCGGAAAGTAATCCTAAACTGGCTTCGACACCATACAGGTAAAGACAGCGACCCGTTAGTTTACGTCATCTTTCACTTTCCATTACATATTTACTTTACACCAAGTACTATTAGTCACTGGGCGATGCCGAAGGTGCCGAACCTACTGGTTGTAGGGGGCACGCCCCTCAGACATTACTGGTTGCATCCCAAGCATTTTTTCTAATACATTCAGGCCCGCTTATCTCACAAACAGGCCCACATCCCTAGGCACCGAGAGGCTGACAATGGTTTTACTGCTGACTGAGGCAATTAAACTCCGCATTCCGCCTGTTACGAGCAAGGAGGAGCTCACGGACCTCTGAAATCTTGAGGAACCGTACGCCCAACACGGAGCGCTTCCCGCACCAACCCATCTGAAACGACCACACAGTACCTTCTGCCATGTTGTATCCCGGCTGCTCCCAGTCTATCGCGAGATCTACAGTTGTAGTGCCGAGAAATGAAACTTTGGAAAGGTGGTGGTGGGGCGGATTCTATAGGCACGTGTCGGAAACGGCGATCACTAATTGGCAGGGAGGCGGGAACTACACGGAGACGATCTGAAGTACAGTATATTCCTTTTTAGATTCTGGTTCTATGAAGTTAGCTGGTTTATCAATGTTTTGCCAAGAACGAACGTTTCAAACAAGAACACGCAGTATTTGATGCAGTATAATTTAGAAAGATACTTGCCCGCATTTAAAGCTAAACAGTCGAGTATGGATACTTAAAAACAGGTAACTCAACAGGCACTCCACTGGGAGAATAAGACAGGGAAAATGAATGAAAATTAATTTATTGTTGCACGAATAGTAGCAATTCACGAAGAGGAAAATATGCATGTACAAAAGCAGTACTCGATATTGACTGCACAACATTTGAACATGGGCGTTTGCGTGGAGGCTGCAAAAGTGACCCGTTCTAACCGAGTATGGGTCCGTGTTCCCTCGAATGTGCTCCCAGTGCTGCTGCTGTTCTGTTAACAGTTCTCGGCGACACTTCATTGGATAGCCGGGTAAGAAAAGTAATGAATGGGTAGATATTACAATGACTTAATTGAAGAAAAGTAAACAGGTAAGGGAGAGGGTTCATTAAATATTAACGGAGACATGAATTCATTATTTTGCCTGGTGCTTATTTTTATTATTCAATTCAGTTTTATTAACTCCTTAAGGGAAATTTGTTTTGTCAGCAGGTTTTAGAGAGAGAGAGACTATAACATAACATTAAAAACGCATCACAAAGAACACAGCCATCAGACATAAGTTTACTGCAAATAAATGTATCAAGTGAGCGTGACATTTTTGGTGAAACAGCGCAATCATATTATATATAAAAATAAAACAAACGGTTAGACTTGGATAAAGATTGATTCAAATGAAAGCTGTTTATGCTTATTAACGTTGAACTTGTTTTAAAGATTAATAGCAGAAACTGATTGCTTTTAATCTTTAGAAAGATAAGCCTGTGACCCAATGGCAATAACTGAAATCGGGAATGTAGTGGGTGAGAATACACTCTTCTTTCTGTAATCTTTGATTGGTAAACAGGTCTGTGAGATTGGACTGATGAGACCCTGATAGCTTTCTGCTATATTTTACAATTTAATATACTCGTCTTTTTATTGCTTTCATTAAGATTTCCAAACCAGGCAACAGAACAAAGACAAAGAGCCTCTAAGCCCCGTCACGATTCAGGGAGTGGATGTAGAGCTGGTCCAAGCTGGGCTGGTTTTATAACACCGAAAGGCAAAAGAACGTTTGACAACGTTGGTGCTAGCTCAACTTCTAAGACCTCCACCTCGTTTCTCGGCAGGAACTATATTAGAAAGAGCAGAGCAGGCTCTTTTTTTTTTTTCATAGGATACTGCGTTGCTTTAATGTGGGTAATGACATCTGTCACATGTTCTACAAAGGCCAGTGTGATTTTCAGCACTGTGGTGTGCATGGCCAGTAACATCACTTCCTCAGAGACCCACCAAATCAAAAGCTGAATAAAAGGGCAGGCTGTTTAACAGAACGTTAAAAAGACTGGGATCTGATAGCATTTAAGAGCTCCTTATCTGTAAAAATTCAGAAAACAGTGATTGATCCTGCGGGCCGTTTTATTAGTGTGGTTGCATCAATTAATAATAATAATAATTCATTATATTTATATAGCGCTTTTCTCAGTACTCAAAGCGCTATTCACACAGGGAGGAACCAGGAAGCGAATTGTTAAGAATGTCTATAGTATTATTAACACATATGCTCTCAATTCTAAATCAACTTAAATTTCTCTCTAAGCATTGGAAGCCGATTGATTCATTAAAATGGGATCTTTAATTTGGTGTGGTGACTGTAATATAGCAGTAGATTATACACAAGACGCCACAGGTGTGAGATCCAGAAAACCCCCTGACATATCTAAATTTTACTTTATGAATCATTATATGATGCATGGAGGTGTCTGCATTCAAGAGAAAAATGCCTTCCCTTTTATTCAAAGTTCCATGCTTTTTATTCTTGTATTGATATGTTCTTGGTTGATAAATGGACCTTACAGCGACTGAATCCCTTACAATTGGCACCAGAACCTGGTCTGATCATTCACCCATTCTGTTAGAGTTGGAGCAGACCTCTATATTTACCTAATAACAGGCCTTGGAGACTTAGTAAATATTTACTTAATTATCCTAGGACTTTTTCACAGATTGAACAGTCTCTTAAAGAATTCTTTCATACTAATGATGGTCCAGTTTTGAGCAGTGCCACATTATGGTGTGCACAAAAAGGGGTTCTTAGTCAGCAGGCCTTTAAAGAAGAAAAAGGCAGACAAAGAAGGCATAATATGCTTACTTGTTTACATAATCTAGAACTTTTGAATAAATGGTCCTTCTCATCTACTTTGGTAAATCAAAGCAGATTAGGAGACAGCTTATTGAGCTCGAACTCAATAAATATGAAGTAGCTATGAAGAAACAGAGTTAAATATTATGCACAAAGTTGAAGACATAATAAAATGTTAGTTAATAAGGTTAAATCACATATGGCCAAAACTAAAATTCATTTTATTATCGGAAAAGACGGAAAGCAAATTGTGAACCCCCAAGCTGTTGCAGATGAATTTATATCATACTACAGTATATATACACTAAATTATATACTGTAATTTAAATCAGGATTCCCAAATCCCACAACCCAATCCTTCAATTATTAAGGAATTTCTCTCTGGAGTAGCACTTGCAGCAGTATCAACAGAACAGCTAATGAAACTTAACACCTCTGTGTCTCAAAAAAAGAGGTTGCTGCAGCTATAAAATCTCTTAAAACATAACAAAGCTCCTGAAGGTGATGGTTTTACTAATGAGGATTATAAGAAACATGCAGCCCAGCTTCTACCTCACCTTTGTGATACTTTTAATGGAGCCGTTTTAAATGCACAATTTCCTTAAGAAATGCTTGAAGTGATTGCAGTTGCGAACCACATTCATCTCCTCCAAATTTCCATCCTATTTCTAAATTCTGCTGTAAAAATATGCTAAAATGATTTCCTCAAGATTAGCTTTAATTTTGCCCTCAGTAAATAATATTGATTAAATTGGTTTTATACCTGGGATAAAAGCACCAGCCAGCACAAGACGTTTCATTAATATCAGTGAATATGTTGAATCTAAATCTATCCCCACTGTTTTATTAGCTGTTGAGGCAGAAAAAGCATTTGGTCATGTTCATTGGCTGCATTTTATTTCGAGTTTTAAGTAAATTTAATCTTAAAGGATCCATCTGTAAGGCTGTTCTGTCATTATATTTGAAACTTTCAGCTACAGTTTTTACAGAGGGGTTGTTGTCAGCCCCCTTTAATATTTCAAATGGGACTAGACACGGTTGCCCTCTCTCACCTTTAATATTTGCTCTCATTATGGAGCCCTTTGCTGAGCACATACGTTCTAATCAGGGGATTCAGGGTGTTCACATTGGACCTGCAGTACATAAAATTGGACTTAATGCATTTTGAACATCATCTGCATGAACAGATCCTTTTAATTCCCTGGAATCATTTCAAAAAGTTCTGAATAACTTTACAGCTTGTTCTTATAAAATTAATGACACAAAATGTCAGGCCTTTAGTATAGCGATCTCTGCCCCTTTCAACAATGAAAGCTAAATTTAAATACAGTTGGGAAAATTCTTCAATATCATATTTGGGTATATCATTAACAAATTCTTCAAAGGAACTAATCAATATTAATTTTTAAAATTGATCAAAGAACATTAATAAAGATTTTAAGCATCTTAACTCATTGTCATTATCATGGGTGAATAAAATTTTACCAGCAAAAATTATTGTACTTCCAAAGGTTTTACATCATTTTTGCACCATTCCTTTTTTGCTTCATAGCAAACCTTGCAAAAAGATGTATTTAAAATTTATTTGGAAAGGTAGCAAGCCCAGAATAAATAGATCTACCCTGACAAGACTCAGTCCCATCCCACACATGCATGACTACCATAGAGCAGGAATACTAAATCAGCGGAGACAAAGGTGGTCTTTTGACAGTTCTAAACATTGGGTTCAAATAGAGCAGTACATAAGTGGATATTCGGATTTGGTAGATTTGCCTTGACTTGTTCAACTTGGACATAATTTACCTTGCTTTTTATTATCTTGTTTCTTCAGCAGTGTTTCATTGGAAATCTTAACATAAAAATAAAGAATTTTCTCTTCCTCCCAAAATGCTTCCTTTAAACAATATTTCAATATTTAATCCCAGATTTAAATCTATACATATGGAAGCAAAATGGATTTAACACATTGGCCTTTCCTTTGTTCTGGCAACAGCCTTTACTCTTTTCAGTATCTCCATGAACACTTTAATATTTCAAATAAGGAATTTTATAAATATCTTCAAGTACGCAGCTGTATTAACTTCCGCTGTCTTGAACCCATTGAAAGCTCCACCTGCTTTGTGTGATGGTTTACAGATCCTTCTTCTGTAGTACTAGGGTATTGTATCATGTTAGCCATTATGGATGTAGTGAGAAGTCAAGCAAAAGGACACCTTTTATTGGCGAACTAAAAAGATTTCAATATGCAAGCTTTCGAGGCAACTCCGGTCCCTTCTTCAGGCAAGATGTAATTCCATCTTACAAACAAGATATACAGTATTACATCTTACAGTACAAGGGGCCCGAGTTGCCTCTAAAGCTTGCATATTGAAATCTTTTTAGTTAGCCAATAAAAGGTGTCCTTTTGCTGAACTTCTCACTTCATTCTTCTTCTCAAATTAAAGGAATTAAAACACTTTCTTCATTATTAGATAACAGAAGTCAATTTTCAAAATTCACATCTATCCTAAAATAGGAAACAGATATGAAACCATGCTTTTTCTGATGAGCAGTGGCTCTTAGCCTTGGCCACATTATGCAAATCTATACATATTATTAAACATATAGAGCTTAGCTTGAAGATAATTTATAGGTAGAATCTCATTCCTGTGAAATTAGTTAAAACTTATTCAAGCTGTTCCCCTTCATGCTGGAGGCAGTGTGGCAGAAATGGTATTCTTATACATATGTGGTGGTCTTGTAAGTCAATTTATTATTGGCTGGTAGTTCAGAAATTTCTCTCATACACTTTAAAATTGAATATTAAATAAACTTCACCGTTGGCCTCTCTTGGATTAGGGATAGACAACGGTCAATGAAAATGTCACACTTTTATTTTACAAACTTTATTTGCAACAAGACTGGTTATAGCTCAACCTTGGAAATCATCTATTGCCTTAAAATTTTCTGAGATCTTGGAAGAAATAGACCTCTGTACCTCTTTTGAAAAAAATGATTGCTATTAAAAATGATACCTTCCCTAAATATGAAAAGGCTTGGTTATACTGGTATAAAAGCCCATATATTAAATAAAGATGTTACTTTAAATTAGGTATTCTAGACTAAACTGATGGTTACACTCATTTATTCAATGGGTTTGAAGAGGTAAAGGCCGCTTTCTTTATGGTTCCTTTGCTGCTGTAACATAGGTTATTATTAATGAAGATTTTTCTCTTTTAATTCACAGTTCTATGTAACTTCCATGTATTAACTTTCCCTTTAATTCATGTTTTGGGTAACATTGATAAATAGAGAAAGTCATTGCCATGTGATTATGTAATGTTACAGTGTTGTGTAATGGGACACACTTTGGATGCCCTGGAGGTTGTAGTAATGAGGGAACTGGTTTTTTTTTTCTTCTAAAATTGATTATTAGTTTCTTAGTTTTTGTAATGTTTAGGTGTAGAAAAGACTACACCAGTTACAAAATTATCTCCCACTAGAGACCATAACAACTGGTTTCAGGTTCATTAAGTAGGCTTACTGTCACTAAATTAATCAGCAATTTTTAAGATGATCCTGTTTCCAGTTTTACTGTGACAACCATTAATGTAGAGGATGTATAAAAGAGTTGAAAGCACACAGCCCTGAGGGGACCCAGTGGAAAAGGGCAGCTTACCAGAAGGACAACCGTTTACTTCACTCATTGAAGCTCTGTTTGCAAAGTCAATCAGCTACCCTACCAAAATGAAGTCCAGGATGAATACAATCTTAAATGGATGAAAATGTCCACAAAACAACAACTGCAGAACGCTTGCCAGTTTGAACACAGAACACATTTGTAATAAAATATTTTACTTATGTGTATTACTTTTGGAGGAGCGTTTTGCACTTTTAATAATACAATTCTCCAAAACGAAAAGATAAATGTGTATTCTAAAATAAAAAGTCAGTGTTACTATTTGACTTTTTTGTTTTCCGTTTTTAATATGCGTGTTACTAGCCGACTCTAACTCGGACCCCTTGAATGTACCATGAGATCCCTTTGTGTTGAATCCAGTCGGGATAGCCTCCAGCCCGTGCCATTTTGAATTGGATAACCGGTGTGGGGGGGGGGCGGGGGGGGGGGGAATGTTGAATCGGTCATATGGTGTTTCCACTGACTGCAGGTGACCAGAGAAGTGAATGAGCATGGAGGACGAAGCGGATTGAAGGGCGTGGAGCGGTACAAGAGCTGTCAAGAAACGAGCCGGAAGTCTGAACAGCTGAGCAACCAACAACGTTGCCAAGACTGCAAAGTTCATTCTTTCGGCAGGCCCTTGTCATTACTGCTAACCTGGAGAATGTCGGCATCTAACGGGAGCATTAGGAACTTCAACACCATATACTTGTACACTCTTATTTTCATTTAAACACGGTCTTCTTTACCTCGCGCAAGGGGAAATTCGGGGGTTGATGGAACCATATTGTTCCATTCGAACTAATGTGGTGCTGAGGTGGCACCTGTTGCACGGCTGCACTCGAGTACTAATTTGGGATCCTGAGGTGGTTCCCAGATTGTGGGATCACTGCATGAGCCTAGCCGCCGCCGCCTCCTCCTCCTCCTCCTCCTCCTCCTCTAAACCATTTTCTACACGGGACATGATTAAACTCTGCGAGAATTCCATAAACACATTCTTTGGGCGTTGGATCACACTGTCACCATTATTTCCATTCTGCTTAAGATGTTACGAGTATCAAAAATATTGGTGTACGAAATCAGTGTGCACTAATATTTTTTAGCAATAAATACACATTAAGCACAATCTGATAAAAATTATTATTGTATAAATATATACCTTCTAATGTATATACTAAATGCTCCATTAGATAATATAGGGATATTTTTACAAATAAATATTTTATGCATACATGTGTTGGGGTGTTATTTAGCTGTATTTCAGAATGTAAAACAAATGGACAGGTTTCTAAAATATTACAGTATTTTCATTTTAATTTCCCCCGCCCGCCCCCAAAAATTGAAACATCTGAAATCAGTTAGAAGCAGCCAGACAGAGCTCCGGCGATTTATATCGGATTTGCACACCGGACACTGTCGCCTTTATAAAAGATGCAGGTTGTGTTCTTACTCCGATGTTGACTTGCAGTACAACTCAGTAGTAGTGTGTAGATGAACGTGCGCGTATGTGTGTGTCCTGTGATGAGGTGGTTGCTCATTTAAGACTATTTTCATACCTGCACCAATTGATACTACGACAAGCTTGGTCTCGAGGCGATCTTGTAATGAAAAGTAGGCTTAGAAGCTGAATACATTATATTAAATGACTGGGAACAAACCTAATATTAACAACTTGTGAAAAAGTAGCAACTGCTTTGTTATGCCAAAACGATTATATGATTAGGATTATATCAGGACCTATATACAGGTTTTGTAGAAACAGGATTAAAATCTCTTTTTTAATAATGTATTAATGATGAATTAAGTCATGAGTAATCAGACTATTCTCTAGTTTTCAAGTCGTGCATTTAATTCGAGATCCCAAGTATCCGTATTTATTATACTTTAAAGAAAAAGACTGCACATCATACTAAAGCCATCTTTTTACAAATTGTGGCAAAGGACTGCAGTTCATGCCGATTTGATGACCCTTAACAAATCGTACAGTTCTAAGCTACCAGCGCAGCTAGAATGTAAGAGCTTGGATTCAATTTAACATCGTGGAATCAAATCCCGCAGACAAGTCGTTGCCAGTGTGGATTTTGCACGTTCCCCACTTGCGCAATGCTCTGTTCCCATCACCCTTTGCATCCAACAGAACTCTGTATAAGCCCTACGAAGAACTGACGCTCAGTGCTGCTGAGATGGGCTCCGGACGCCGCAAGGCCCAACAGAAAAAACCGTAAAGTAAGCAGATTTTTTTTTTTTTTAAATCAGATTTTAGTTTGTTTTTCTTTTATAAGACTCGTAGGGCATAATCAAAAATATATCTCGCAAGTTGCACAAATTAATTGTACAGATTAATGGTCGAGTGCAGGGGTTTACACATTTCTTTTAACCAGAGGACCGAATTAAATCATTATATCACGATGACATCAGAGCCATAAATAAGACAACTAAACGTTCCTATAATAAAAACCGGTAAAGGTTTTACCATTCTTTTGAAGCATGTGTACATATTTGACAAAAGCTTTAGTAAAGTTGTAAGTAATCAAGTTTTTGAAGAGATAGTATGAACGATCGCTCAACTTACTTGATTCACTGCAATGGATAAGAAATAAAGTAGTCAAAAAAAAAAAATAATGAATCGATGCAGTTTATTTACTTTGTCAACTTTTTAATGCCATTTTTTTTCAAATGAGCTCTACTATTAACAATAACAGTAGTTCAACATACACCAGTTTTCTTTAAGTATTCAATAAATCGAGTAAAAAGGTAGCTCAATTATTCTTAAAAATTAATGCACAACAGCTCGTCTCAAACTTTGGATATTTACTGATATTCTTACAGTTCTCGATGGTTCTTGCTTTCACACTACAAGTAGATGGAAAATCATAGAGCCAATGTTACAATTGTAGGAAGGAATTCTTCCTCGCCGAGGCACTGCAAGCAAAATTGTCTCTGCACTTGTTCAGTGAACTTGGAGTCAATGAGTGCCGTAATAGCGAACACGCAAAGCCCCGACCAGTTTATGGCCACCGAAATTGCTGTTAAGTGTACAACAAATGTACTCCAATTCTATTCACTCGCTCTTCACAACACCCCGAAAAGCACCGGTTAAAACAGAGGTCGGTGTACTTGCCCCATAATTCAGGCTTGGATTAACTAGGCTAATTTTACTACATATTCATGTGACAACCCATAGTTGAAGAAACTCTGGTCTAGTGCATATAACGCATTTCGGCAGAAGGCAGCGCAGTTTAAATACAAAGTCGTTAGTTTTCGTACATTGAACTCCTTGCGTGCAAGTAAGTAAAACGCAACTTGATAAATGCCTCAAAAATGCATCTTTCGAGGGAGTTATATTATAACCTATATTATAACCATTATAACCTAATTTTTGAAATTCATAAATGTCTAAGTAACCGAGATTGATATGGTGGTGCAATTGCTACAGCTTCTGCCTCACCGGATCTGGAGTCAGTGCCTTACTCAATTTCATCTTTAGGCATGCTAATTTTCCGCAGGCTTTTGCAAGCTTTCTCCATTCGCATCCACACTGTTAACACCTGCCTTAGAAATCAATTTCCCCCTAGACTCATTGAGGAGGAAAAATACACTGCCAAAAAAAAAAAAAGTTTCTCTCTTAAAATAACAAGCTGGATAAGCACAAGTCATCTAACATCAAATTAGTTCGTTATTCCTTTTTACCTAGCGTGTCCAAAACAATTGAAAGATGGAGGCTTCCATCGTGTTTCCAGCTCTAGTACAATGCATCCTGCATCAATTGATCATAAAGTTGTCGTAAACGAAAATTATTCGTGGAGAGCTTTCCAGGTACTCCAGCACGATTTTCGTTTTCCATCTTGTCAAGTGTGAAAGAAGACTATTGCAACATTGCCTATATGTGAAGGTTAACAGAGTTACGCAGTATATATGTACGCAAAGCCTTGCATTTCAGCCTTCTTAAAATAAAGACGTTGCTAGGTTAATTTTAAAGGCATATGCCCAATAAGAAATCAAATCGGTTGTTTATAAACCTTACAGTCATTAACCAACATAGTTTTAAATACACAAAATTTTCCTCTTCAAGGTAGGTGGTTCATGAAGGAGTAAAATGTCAGCCCTGGTGGTAGATTTGCTCTAAATAAATTAATTTAACTTTCTAATGCCTCGGGTGCTACTGATTAAGTTTTTTTTAATCCAATTCCCACCCCCACCCGTTTTTAAAAAGGATCCACTTAATAGGTTTTCTACTACAACACACCATAAATTCTTCTTTAATCTCTTCTTACAGGTTACCCAGAACATAATACTGCGCCATCATGCTTCCCTATAGACAAGTTTTCTTCGTATATTTGAGGTTAACATTTTAAATTTTGGCCAACTTGGTCAAATCTAACCTGAAGGCATTGCCTGTCAAAGTTTTGGGCTAGTTAACTACAGGTGGATTTTAAAAGGTTTCTTTCTACCGACCTAAAGTTTTAGGTTTAAAATATTCAGTTTAAAGATATTATAAGCACTCTTAAAGTATTCTAAAAGAGCATCACCAAAGAAACATTATTTGTAAAGAATTTGGCTTGAATAACAGAACGAAGACCGACCTTTTAGTGCTGCTTAGAACAAATCATCTTCAGATGCATAATTTTGACAGACTTTCTGAATTACATAATTTAGATAGATATCCAGGCATATTAAAAAAAAAAAATAATAATAATAATAATAATAATAAAAAAAAATTGTAGCAACTTTAAACTTGAACTTCCTTTGAAAATTGTCCACTAATCTTTTTCACACCTTTCCATTACAATTATGTACTCAGTAATTCCTAACATTTGTGCTACCCAGATATAGGCCATTGTATTTCCAAAGTGAAAGATGAGAGCTTTCATAATGAAAGGGCTTGAAAAAGCATGCAAAACAGCAAATTATAGTTTGACTTTGTGTACATAGCATATTTAATGCAGCAACAATGGAAATTTTGAAATGAATCTGAATATTGTTGAAATCAACATACATATCCTCAGTCTTGCAATTAAATGTTGCCTGTTGAACCAGCCTCCAGCTGTGAGTAAACGTGTGGTTGAGGTTCGTGCGAGTTCACACAGCAACACAGGCAATGTGTTCACCAATGAAATAATCACTATATGCTTCAACTAAACCAATATTAACAATGAACAACCATTCAATATCCTGGCTGTGGGGTGGGGTAGTTGTGCTCCACTCATTTGATTAACTAGAAATTAAAACTTGCTTCTTGGCATCAGTCGATCAAGTAATATAACATTTGCTCCACGCCAAGTCAATTTCATCCTATGCCAACAGTTTCTCACTTTAAGTCACCAGGACTAAAAATTGTTTCACCCCCATTAATACTTCTCAACCTTACTCATTCTTTCACCTGTTTAAAATGCATATCTGGATTTTATCTTCCCCAGTCCCACTACCCTCCCAGAAACCCCCCCCCCCCCCCCCCCCCCCCGTGCTTGCTTGGGGTATATTTTTGTCAAAAATCCAGCCCTCTTTTCTGTATCGCTTCTAGGTACCAGAACTATTCAAGCTACCGTATTGTAGCCATATTAATGTACTGATGCATAATATTTGGGTTCTCAAAATGGACAAATTACACACGGCACACACTTAAAAGTCACTGTCTTAACCTTTAATTATTTCTATGTATTGACTGATCATTCAAGTGCTATAATTCAATCAGGACCTCACCAATTCTTAGCAGCAAGGTACATGTTAATCTAGTTTAAAAAGTAATTGGCAACACAATCAACTTGCTCTATTTGTCCAAATCATTTTTAGAACTAACAAAGTAGCACCTACCTTATTGTACTGTCCAAATAGAGGTTCACCCCCCCCCCCACCCCCCACCATTTGTTCCAAGATTAAACCAATTAAGGCATCACCACAATGAAGACCTGCATCTTGTAGTACGGTATCCATGGGGGTACTTTTAAGGTATTTTTGAAAACACATGATTTTAAAACAGTACCATACTTTTTGTACTCATTTGGTGCTTCTCATAATATCAGTACATTTCACATCTACATTAGTACTGTTTTGTAGTTGCTTCCATTAATTTACGTACCCATCTCATAATAGTTTAGCCTGATGCAATATGGGTTAGTTTCCAACTGCCAAAGTTTGTTGGGAGTCAGTCAGTTAAACAAACTACTTTGAAGACTGATATAATGTGGCTTTTGAAATGAAGGTGTTTAAATTTGTCCCAAATATTCCATTAAGCCACAAGCATTGATTATTACATAAATAAATGTTAGGTTAACTAATGGCCATCTGAAACAGCCTGTAAAAGGCAACCTTTCAAGGATCAGTATCTCTCCCAAAAACAACCTACCATCACACAAAAATGATTGCCTTAAGCCTAAAGATAATCTGCACTTCTTGAAGGAACTGGAGACAAATGAGATGTACATACAGGTCTGAATTCTGCACCGCTCCTACCCCACTCCCGTTTTTTTTTTTTTTTTTGTTTTTTTTTTTAAGTACAAATTAACTTATCCACACGCATTGTACCAAACATTCTATAAATACTGGTTTGCCTTCACATAAGTACTTAAAACAAACTGGGAGGGCTTTAGAGATAATCACAAAGACTTTGTCAAATGAATATCAGCAATCTTCATAGTAGAGGCAACTCCTTTTCCATGTCAGCCTCATGATTTACTCTTCTCTTTAAAGTATGTTCATGTAAAATCAATCCAATTCCAGCTCTTGACTTTACACTATTAAGAAAAATCTAAGTTGATGCCGATAGTGTGGAATAACTATAAATTAAAATGAGACCCAGATCAATTTATTGCTAAAGATACAGGGGTCTTCCCAGACGGTCTTAAGAAAGGCAGGTTAGAAATGGGTCTAGAATTTTCCAAAGCAGAGGAGTCAAGATTATTTTTCTTCAGCAGGGGTTTAATTACAGCAGTCTTAAGTAAAATTCTAGAGAAGACAGTCAGTCTTAAGTAAAATTCTAGAGAAGACAGTCATTATGCAGCTTAATGAGCACCTCAATAAACATGCTATTCTTGATAAGTTTCAGAAAAAAAATCAAAGTACAGAAACTGCACTCGTTAAAGTAGTAAATGACTTGCAGGTAAATGCAGACAGAGGCCATTTATCTGTTCTCATCCTTCTAGATCTGAGTGCTGCATTTGATACCAATGATCAGAACATTCTTAGAAATCGCCTTAGTCAATGGGTGGGCCTCTCTAGTAGTGTCTTAAATTGGTTTGAATCCTACCTGGCAAGTACAAAATTCTTTGTTAGTTGTGGTAATACTACTTCAAAGACGCACGATATTCTATATGATGTTCCATAAGGCTCTATCCTGGGTCCACTGCTCTTTTCGATTTACATGCTTCCATTAGGTCAGATTATCTCAAGGCATAATGTGAGCTACCACAGCTATGCTGATAACACACAGTTGTATTTATCAATAGCACCGGACAACCCCAACACTTTTGATTCACTGATACAATGTCTCACTTGTGTTACTGAATGGATGAGTAGAAATTTTCTCTAAATAGAGAGAAAAACAGAAATTTTAGCAATTGGCGATAATGGATATAATGAGGTTATGAGAAATAAACTTGATACATTAGGATTAAAAGTCAAGACGGATGTAAAAAAAATTTAGGGGTAACTTGAATCTGACTGGATTCAACTCGCATATTAATCAGATCACTAGGACAGCATTTTTTTCCACTTAAGAAATATAGCAAAAGTTAGACCTCTTATAACATTGCAAGATGCTGAAAAATTAGTTCACGCTTTTGTTTTCATTTGGCTTAGATTACTGTAACACACTCCTCTCAGGAGGACTAAAAAAAAGACATCAATCGATTGCAACTAGTGCAGAATGCAGCTGCTAGAATCTAAACTCGGAAAAGAAAATCCGAGCACATCAACCCAGTTTTGATGTCACTACATTGGTTATCTGTGCCATTCAGAACTGAAAATACTGCTTATGGTTTACAAAGCCTTAAATAATCTCGCTCCATCTTATATTTTGGAATGTCTTACACTCCAAATCGTAAGCTTAGATCTTCAAATGAGTGTCTACTTAGAATTCCAAGAGCTAAACTTAAAAGAAGTGGTGAGGTGGCCTTCTGCGGTTATGCACCTAAAATCAGGAATAGCTTGCCAATAGGAATTCGCCAGGCTAATACAGTGGAGCACTTTAAAACACTGTTGAAAAACACATTACTTTAACATAGCTTTCTCATAGCTTCATCTTAGTTAAATCCTGAAACTCTGTATATTCAATTAATTAATATTATTCATGGTGGCTCCAAAATCCGTACTAACCCCTAGTTTCTCTTCTGTTCTTTTCCCGGTTTTCTGTGGTGGCGATCTGCGCCGCCACCACCACCTAATCAAAGCACCATGATGTCCCTACATGGATGGATTAAAGGCCAGAAGTCCACATGACCATCATCATCAAATTCTTCCATGTGAACCCTGAATACAATGAGTACTGATTGAGGTCATTTATGTTGGGTAGAATGCCTAGAGGGAGCTGGGCGGTCTCGTCGCCTGGAACCCCTGCAGATTTCATTTTTTTTTTCTCTAGCCGTCTGGGTTTTTTTTTTTGTTTTTTCTGTCCTCCCTGGCCATCGGACCTTACCTTTTTATTCTATGTTAATTAGTGTTACCTAATTTTAATTATTTTGTCTCTCCTTCTTCATCATGTAAAGCATTTTGAGCTACACTGTTCGTATGAAAATGTGCTATAGAAATAAATGTTGTTGAATTTAAATTGCAGTATTATGCAAATACGACTACATAAAACTTCTCAATTATGCAGTCAAACACTATATAAACTAATGCCGAATTAGTTGTATTCTGGCAGAAATAAAGCATATGTATCTAAAAAGGTTTGTCCCGCCCCAACACCCAATCCAACAAAGCTCCTACATTTAGCAGACTTTGCATTCTCAGGATGACAGTAGAGAAAGTTGTTTCAAGTTATTCATAACTAGAAAAGGATGATTCAGAATACTCTTCTTTTAAAGCAACTGTGTACTCATGACAGCAGAGGTTAGGCTTGAGTTTAGCATATATGTATAAAAAGTTGCATGTCCCTAAGGAGTTTGCCAAAGATATTAGTTAATTCTATGATTAATTCCAATACATCTATAGGTCTGTCACATTCCTTGAACGTTTACATCCTTCGAGCATAAGCAATTGAACTTGTGGTAAATTTGAAACCACTAAATGAGTTTGATGGAATGATGAAATACCCAAAAAACAAAATGAAATACCCTAAACACAAACCCTAGTATGTCATGCAGTATAAGTGAAATTTGTATGGCATCTAAAAGAATCGCCACAGTTTAAAAGCAAAACTGATACTGAAGATGCGTTGTCAAAGATGTTAGGACAAGTCACATCTTTCAAAGATGACATAATGCTGATTAATTCAAATGAAAAGCTCAAAATAAAGTCTCAGTAAATCAATATTCAAGTAGAAGTAGCAGGTACACTAAAACCACCCCAAAATAAACATTTCTGAATTCACAAGGCGACATGCAACACTTATATATTATGGAACGGTACTAGGACAATTTAGTTTGAGCGTTGAATTTATAGGAGGTATAAGAAGCAATACACTTTTTTAAATTAAAAAAAAAAAAAAAAAAAGCCCTTAACCATGAAAAACATTCAAGTCTTTCTTGAACGCTTATTTGCAACTGCAACCCTTACCTCTACCTCAAAATTCATCCACAAGTCCTCAGCCCCAGTTTCTGCCCATTTCCACCCTCCTCCCCATTCTCCTTTCTCACCCTTTGCCAAAATGTCATTAATTGTCAATTTACAGAAATATCTACTGGAAAATATATATATTTTGGAAGAACACTACATGAGACAATTTCCATTACATGAAAAATATACAGTCTTTTGTCTTTGTACATTATGCAAGAAAAAAAATGCAGTAGTTTAAGAGCCATTAAACAAAAGGCATTTTAAAATCAGACACACAGTCTTGAATACCAAACCTGAAAACTGCCCACAAGTAGACCTACATTGAAAGCATGCTTCACATCCCTACCTAAAAAACACAGACACAAGCCAATTTAATGACATCTTCTTTAGTGGGTATTGGCTTCTAAGACCTTCAAATCACACAGAAAGCTTAAAATGGACGTGGCACCATTCCATAGTGCACTAGGGTGAGGCAAGGTTGGTTATTGCTACACCAAACATTTTCCCATTCACCTGTAATTTTAAATGAAGCAGGTATCTGTTGGGCTTTCATGTGTTCATATTGAAAGTGGGGAGGAAAAAACCAACCATTTGAACAGGAGGCACTTCTGAAGGAAAAGAAAAGCAAAAACAGTAGAAAAAAAAAAAAAAAAAAAACATTTCCACAGGCTTTAGCATCACTTACCTTGCAAGCCAAATTCAGCCCAAAGAGGCAGAGGTGCTTTAAAAGATGCCATCCAGGGTATTAAACATCCCGTTTAAGATTAAAGTTAAAACCACAAGGCCCTGACTTTTATAGAGTTACACCCACAAGTGGGGAAGGGGAGAGTAAACATAGCCGCCATGATTTTAATAAGGTGGCTTCCAAGATCAGATAGCCAAAGAAAGATGAACCTGAAAATGCATTTTTCACAGTTAAAGAATTAGAAAATGTTGTCAACTGAAGTCTGCAACCCAGTTATCAATTGACATGGCTTTCTTCAGAGTAACCTGTAATTGCACCAAGTTACAGGATATGGGCAGGATGACTAAACTCTGGCAGGATGTACACTGTTCATATTCTAACTACAGAAGCACTATTTATTTGGTTCTATGTGCAGTGCTGAATGAAGATGAAGTTTATATATTACTCGGTTCATGTTTGTGCTATGTACACAACTTTACAGTTTTTCCTGAAATTAAGCAGTTCGCAGGACTTCATAAGAATTGCATGATCTTCTGGGAGTTGGCACTTTCAATGCTGTGGCTACATTTTCTTTCTGCTACTAGCCACCTTGCAAATCTGTATGTGTCTGCCAACCTGTATTAAAGGACAAGTCCAGCAATAGGTGGGTAGAGTGCAGGTAAAAAAACAGTGCCATGTTTCTCAACTGGAGACCTGTGGAGAAGTTAAGAAGGTGGTCAGTTCAAAATTCATAAAATAAATTCAGCTTACTTTATTCACAATATGGAAGGTAAATATGCCTACTTTTGTAAGTGAAAATTTCAACACCCTTTTATCAAAGCTTCCAATCCCATGTACTGTACAGCAAAGAAAATGGATACTTGCACCCACAACACCTATCAAAAGGTGGGATAAGAATTCTGCCCCACCACCTAAACACAAAAAAACATCCATACTTCAATAACAGCGGGCTACATTAGATGTGTAAAAAACACCCACAGACAGCAGCACATGTATACATATACACACACACACACACACACACGTAAGATCAACCCAGACCCCACCAAGTGATGAATGAGGGGAAGAGCATAAAAGCACAGCAAAATACACAGAATGGCCAACAGCACAAAATAAATAACCGCAAAAAATCGTAAAACACATTTCCCTAACACAACTACATTACTCTAACCAAGATCAACTAACAAGCCAGAATTTGACTACAACTAATAAATGAAAACAAAAGGAGTAAAGTGGTTACTCACACCAGTTTGACAGAACAGTATTAGAGCAAGTGTGCCCAAGTGTTAATGCTGGAGTTTAAGATTTATACTCACCCTGAAAATCTGTAGCTACCAGCAGCTGAATAAAGGTCAGTCAAAGGCAGTCTCTTGGCTTTTTCTTACACAACGAGCTACTTTCTTTTTGAATTCACCATTCCTATCTTCCCGCCATTCTTTCTACAAAATTCATTTGAAAGCATTAGTGAATAAGATTACAAAACAGAAGTGAAACGGACTATATAGGAGAAAGTATGGTAAATAAACATGTCAAAAAGTTATTTAAAAAAATAAATAAATAAATAAAAACCACCAACAACCCCACCACCACAGATTTACTTTGGAATCACTTACTGCTGCATCCACATTAGCAGGTGAATCTCCATTGGGATCAGCCAGCATAGAGATGACACTTATCATAATTGTTTCCACAGTGTGAATTGGTAACCATCGCTCCTCAGGTTTTTCATAACCATACTTATCTTCTCCAGGCTCATGAAGTATGGAAATGCACACATCACCATTTTTGTCAACTGAAAAACAATTGAAAACAAGGTCTTTCTTTTGCTAGTTTAATGTGCAAATGTTCTGAAAAGTCATTTCCCATGATGATGTTATACTTACAACCCACATAATAGAAATTGTGCATCATACCATATAGTAATACAGTGGCCACTACCCAATATTAAGAAAGATTTTAAAATATAAATAAAAAAATAAGTTCCTACACACAGGAAAATAAGAGTACAAATGTGGTGTTCCCAGAAAAGGTTTGCAAAAATGCACAAAAGCATATTTTGAAATAAAACACATTTTTCTCATAGATGGATGAATCAGTTTAAACATTAGTGATGTATTGTGATCTATAAAATAGAAGGAAGGTAATGCAATGCTTCACCTAAATTCCAATGATTTAAAAAGGTTATAGAAAGATAGGGGAGAATGGTCAAGGGAGTTTTGACAATGCTACAAAATGTAATTAGTGCCCTTAATAATAATAATTAATAATAATTATTATTTGCATTTATATAGCGCTTTTCTCACTACTCAAAGCGCTCAGCAATTGCAGGTTAAGGGCCTTGCTGAAGGGCCCAACAGAGCAGAGTCCCTTTTTGGCATTTATGGGATTTGAACCGGCAACCTTCCAATTGCCAGTGCTGTTTTCTCACTCATCCTACACACTTGCTAATCTTGGATATTTCAGTATACAGTATATAGATATTCAAATTGTTAAAAGTAACTTTTTAAAGTTTATACACAGCACATGTGATATGTATAATCTGTAGCATGTTATTTGTTCTGGGCTCTTTTCAAAAGGCAGCTTTTATCTAATTTAAAAACAAATTATCAAAGTAAGGGTCATTTCGGACAGTTCTGGGGTAGTATACATTTTCTTTTGAAATCTAGTCATACTGACATCCATAAAACCTATTAAAAACACAGGTACTCCACTAAGGTGCGATCTCTCGCTTTTGCTAGTATGGAGCATTACGTACAAACAAATGCCAAACTTCATCTAAGAATTTTCAGACTCACAATATTGTATTCAAAAGAAAAATTTGGCCCTTTATGCTGGGAAAATCAAAAGGCAATACACTTTCCCCTCAGGATTAATACAGTGTACCAAATTAAAATTTCTTAAACTATGGGGCTCCGCCCCCTGCTCCCCATCACTCGCCAACTCCCTGTGTTTGGTTAACTGGATATACAATTTAAAAAGAGATGATTACAATTTCATTATTTCACTTTTACTTTAAAACTTCAGTAAAAACAATATTTGGAATTACCTTATCTTCAAGATCACATTGAATTTTGATTTTTTGGACTTAAATCGTGACAACACAACGTATAACTGCACATGAGTGAATATCGCTTCTTTTTCTCTAATAAACAAACTGACTTTTTCGAAGGTTTGTCAATGTGATTTGTTAATTGTCATAGCAAAAGCTATTCTCAAAGGAAACTGTAAATGTTTTAATACGAATGGCATATCAAGATCTCCTTTGGAGTCTAATGTTATTCGCAGAATATGTACTACATTAAAATTTTAACACGCAACAAAAGGTAAAGGATAGAATTGTTCGATCAATTTTTAATACAAATAATCTTGTCCCACTGAATAGTCCATCACTCATACATAAATTATGCAATAACATTACCATACATCCTTCTTTCAACAGTAATTCAGTCGGTGGGAGACCGGACGGTGTTAACGCATGCAGATATTCTATGGGATATTGTAAGTTGATGTTTTCATCTTCTGCATCATCACCACCACCTGCTTCAGCATGGTCTATTGATACGAATTTAATCAATTTGCTGTGTAACTGACTTCGTTTATCGCTGCTAGGATTGCCTGTGTATTAATTTCTTCTGTCGATAATCCTTCGGGATAAAAAAAATTCTTCAATAAGATTTTTACATAACCAGTCTTTTATTGGGAGATTTTGAACTTTAAAATTGCCAATGTCTAGTAGCCAGTTTGAAAAATCATCCAAATTTTGATTTGCTAGCATGTGTTTTTTTGTAATTTGAATTTTTGGAACAAAGACCATAAAGGCCCACTCTTTAGGCATGCATCGTAAATCTGCCTTCGGTCTCCTTTCTTGAATACAGGTAGAACGTGTCTAAAGTCCCCTCCCAGTATAAAAGGTTTTTCCTGCAAACGGTTTTTCAGATCCAAAAAACGTCTTGTCAATTACATTTAATATCGTTTGTGGGATCATTGACTCTTCATTCCAAACGAATTTCGTTCTGTTCCATTTCTTGTTTAATCTTTTTTCCAGTTCAATGTAACATCTTTGTCCGTGATATTTAAAAGTTAAACATTTTTGTGAGCCGTTTTAACATATGGAAGAATTGCTGCTATACCTGTTCATGCTTTCGATGTAATGTTTTTGCAGAAGTGTTTGAACTGTGACTTCGCGGGGGTCTACTGTATTGCAGGTTCGCGGCCTGAGCTATTCACGGATTTTTACTTAGAACCTAATTGTTAGCGGAAACCGCAAATATCCTCCGCAATTTTTATGGCTTTTTTGTGGCAATACTGTACTGCAGAGAGAACAGGAAGCAACTGTAGAGGAAATGCGGCTTGGGATGGTGAAAGTAGCCAATAGAATTTGAAACTGCAACTCCCAGCAGTCCCTGCAATGGCTACTGAGGGTGCTGGGGCTATTGGGGTCAAAAGATGTCAGTGCGGCTTTTAAAAAGGGGGCTGGTGACCAAAAGCAAAAAAAAAAAAAGTTTTTGCAATTTGTGTTTCAAGTTCCTGTCTCTCTGCCTACCTTCTGTTGGGTTACCTGTGCTTATTCGTTTTGTCCTGGATCGTTTCATGTTTGGGGTCTGCATTGTCTGCATGTGTACATGAGGACTGTAAGTGGATTCATGGCCATCGTGCAAAGAAAGAAACGCTCCTGAACCCGTCTTCACCGTTTCAGGAACTAGCGGTAGGGCTATCTTTACATTCCCATTCAATGTGCGGATCTCTGGACTATCTATTTTCATCATTACATTTCATCCGTTGCCATTTTTCATGATTTACTGTGTGTTTTGTTGGTGCTTTGTTGTATTTAATGTGTAATCACTGTAAGGGGAACCAGGGTGGTACAGTTGTTTTCATTACATTCTTTATTTTCTGTTTGATTACCGGATTGCTTTGGTATTGTCTGTTTGTGAGTGCATGCAGGTCGAGCCAAGGCTGGGTGCGTCCCTGGAATCTCCCCCATAAAAATAAATCGCCGTCTTAGACGGTGTGAATCTTAGCAGCACCGGACCGCTACAGCGTTATTCATTTCTCCTTGCTGCTGATTGACTGTGATGCATCTTAAGCCGAGTGTTCTTGTGTTTTCCGTTTTGTTCCTCTTAACCCTTAAACCGCCACAACCAGCTATAGTCGTTTCCCAGTGCCATTTGCGAGCACGCAGGAGCTGATCAGTCAGTGCCGTACATTTGTTGAGCAGCCAGCTCATGACCACTGCCATCCCCTTGTGAGCTGAATGCACCCCTAGAAGACACGGACACTCTTCAAAAAAAAACCCTCTTAAAAAACGCAGATAAGACTACTTTCACATTGCAGCCTTACTTGCGGCTGCTCTGTCGCAGCATATGCTTCTCGCACGAAGCTACGCTTACTTAAAAGCCTGAACTGCACCCGTCCTATATGGCGGATTGGTTTGTTTCTCTCTCCTCCCCCAGACATCCTCTGCTCTTGTTGGGGGTCCTGCTCCCCTATGATGTTTATCTATTCTTTAAATCGAGAAAGAACTGCATACTGAGCTCGTTTTACTTCTAACAGAGACACATTTGTTTGAAGTGTTTGAATAAAGTTACTGTCTCTATAATCTCCTGTGTTTCTGTGCAATTCTGTGACCCAAACGTGACACACTGCAGCCTCACGGTCTCTGGGATTGAGCTGCTATACTAGACTAGCCTGCCAGCGTCAGCTTTTACCTCTGTGTTTCCGTGCTGCCAGTTCAAGCTCAGTTGACTCGATGATTTACTTAATTTCATCCATGGCGTCACTTGCATCTTGTACATATTGTTCCAGTAGTTTATATAAAAATAGTTTTTACAATTCATTAGCAGTGTGTAAAATGATCAGTGTTGCAGTAATTGTGATGCTCTTTGCATGGGAAAAAAAATGTGTTCTATTAAAATTTCACTTTGTGAATTGTGACATTTACTTAAACAGTAGCAAAAAAGTATTTGGCGTCCAGGGATGCATTAACCCCCAAGTATGTGGCAGTTTAAGGGTTAAAGCCCCAAGATGCCACTGAAACGCCCTGCACCTTCTAAGGCTTCTGGCACTGAAAACGCACTTGCATGAACTACAGTATATATATAGCGGTAACATCGGTATTTTACATTCTAGCACTGCGGGAGACATAGCAGTACAGTATACAGGTTTACCTTTACCTTAAAAAAAAAAAAAAAAAATGTATTAAGTGAAGTTTGAAATTAAATTTAAAAAAGTGTTTGAGGCATATTTAAAAAGGTTTAAACTATCAAAACACGCATTTTTTTTTTTTTTTTTTAAACCACATCCAAAATTCGTGGTTTTGCACAATTCGTGGGTGCTCTAGGAACGTAACACCCGTGAATTTTGGGGGTGTACTGTAATGGACTAAACATTCATTCAAAAAGGTTTTTCCTGTTCTGCCCGGTCCATCTATGAAGAATAACCGCTACTTAATTTCTTCAAGATGACATTTTTGAATTTTGTCGAAAACCGATCTTTGATCATCGTTTAATTGCGAGTACATTTCCTGATATAAAATTTTCTATGGTCCTCCACTGTTATATCTTCGTCTGTTGTTATCGCTTTCTTTACCTCCGATTTGTTAAATTTCTTCTGGAAGTCCAAATTGCTGCATTGTTATATCTTCTGCTTCTAACAATTTGATGATTGAAAGAGCCGTTTGTTCATTCAACTTTTCGGCTAATGGTCCTTTAAACAAAGCCATAATTGTAAAGTACCAACTTCACCGGTCATAATTAAAGTACACAAAAGTAGTGTCTTAATTTGTCAGACATCATTTCTAACATATAGTCGTCTGATTTACATAACCCAGCTGCTTGTGACGCTTCTTCAAAAGTACCATACGTAGCTCCATCTATAGTTGGAACATCTTTATACAACGTTGGTCCTTTCGATTCACATAATTTTAAATGAAACTGTTCAATATCTTTTGGTGATACAATATTTAAATCAAGCAACACTTTTGCAATTACTTTTTCTTGGATGCCACACTCCTTTTAATTTCTGCCACTTGTAATGTTGAGAAATTTGTGCATACATATATGCTTTTGCATTTAAGTCGGTTAAGTTCAAAATATTCAAAAAATTGATTTTTTAGTTTTTGCTACCTTTAAAGCTTCTGCTTCTTTGCACTCTTTAAATTGAATCATATTCTGACCTGGTAAATGAATTGGTAATAATTCAACAGAATGACTGACCATGCATTGGCAATTCCATTAAATGCCACCCACTTTCCATTGCACTAACGTACAGAGTATCTAAATATGCTTGAACTTCGTCCCAAGACTGTTCTTTGGATAAAGTTATGCATACTCATGTCTTTTATGAATGTACTTGTAGATTTACTTCATACTCATCACCGACGGACAATACTTGACATTAATATGACAATCGAATTGTTTGAGCCAATAGGAGTTATATGGTACAATTACTGAATTATCGATCATTACAATTTTACCATCTTTCTTTCCATGATAAGTGGGTTGTTCGTTTTGATTAGCTCTTCGACGATAATCTGGAAAGCCAGCCTTAGTCATATCTGTTGTCTGGACGAACACTTTAGGAAATTTCTTTAAAACACTTTTTTCTTTTGAGTTCCAACATGCTGAATCTTTTAAATGTGGTCCGTGAGACAGGTGTTTAATGACTTTGTGCCATAATTCAGGATAGGTTTCTCTGTTCGGAATTTCAGCACAGACAAACTGATCTACATCATCCATCCATTGTCTCCCGCTTAACCGAGGTCGGGTCGCGGGGGCAGCAGCTTGAGCAGAGATGCCCAGACTTCCCTCTCCCCGGCCACTTCTTCTAGCTCTTCTGGGAGAATCTCAAGGCGTTCCCAGGCCAGTCGAGAGACATAGTCCCTCCAACGTGTCCTGGGTCTTCCCCGGGGCCTCCTCCCGGTTAGACGTGCCCGGAACACCTCACCAGGGAGGCGTCCAGGAGGCATCCTGATCAGATGCCCGAGCCACCTCATCTGATTTCTCTCGATGCGGAGGAGCAGCGGCTCTACTCTGAGCCCCTCCCGGATGACTGAGCTTCTCACCCTATCTTTAAGGGAAAGCCCAGACACCCTGTGGAGGAAACTCATTTCAGCCGCTTGTATTCGCGATCTCGTTCTTTCGGTCACTACTACATCATCAGCAGTTAATAATTTATTTTGCAAAGTAACCAATTAATGCATGCGAGGTAAACCCCGTTTTTGAAATTGTGTAAAATGTATGCTCTGATTTGACTGAACACCTTTTACAGTTCTTTGAATAAAATTAAGACATTCTGATAAAACAATTTACTTATGAAAGCTGGAATATCTAGAGTCGATGGCATTTTTCCTCAAGAATCGATGGATTTCTGGCCACTGTGAATTGTAAGTCATTGTAATAAATCTGGCCGACCGATAGTTCGGGATATTGCAATTTCATCATGATATAATTGTTGCTATGGTCTTGGGCTACCTTGATATGATGGTAATATTACCATTTCACCTATTTTGAATTTGTCTGAACTATTGATATATGAATTTTGAACGTTATCAATGAGACCTTCCATATGTTCTGTTCGAAGTTTTGCTTGATTAGATTTCATAAAGAAGAGACGATTAGCTTCCTCTTTTAGATACACATTAAATGATGTAATGTTTCGTTAGACATTAAGATGACAAAAGTGGTTTAAATATATTGGAATGTATCACTAATTTTGCTCCGAAATATTGTATGGGTGTTACTCGTTTTTCTGAATTAGTGCGTTTCATATTGTACGACCATCCCTGTTTCACCTTCATGGAAAATCAAAGAGTAAAGAATCGGAATGTGGCGAATTATTAGACCGTAATGTCAAATCGTGTTGTGCTTTTGGATAAACACAAATATCTACTCTATGTTCGATATCTCCATCTTTCAAAACTATTATCACTGACAATTCGTCACATGTTGGTTTATTATAAATGCGACCATGATCTTTCGGATTCATATAGAAATCCAAGAAAACTTTTGTCCGTGTTTTGCAGATAAATTGTGTAAAGTGCGATACTTTTGGGCGTATGGATTTGTATCCATTATTGGCTGTATAATTTCTAATACGTCTGATCATTTAACTCTTTCGATTCTATGTTGCACCGCTTCTCCATGATCATAAATATACACCTGACCAAAGTGTGGTTTCTTCAAAATTAAACTTGTCGCAGCTTTAAATTGTTGCGGGACCACAGATTCTCATAGCGTATGGTCCATTATTGTGTAAAATCTACGTTTTCAGCATTGAATGATGCGAACGCGAACAAATTATTGTAGACTCGGATATTCTGCCTGTAGTGTTTTTGGATTTCACTTTCACCAAACAACAAATCTTTTCATTCTCGCGGACACACCTCTTCATTGGGAACAAACACTACTTTTCCCTGATGGCAACATGAATTAGATGATCTACAAATCTCTGACTTAAACTTCAAAGCCTTACAATATTTACATACTTCTGACAGATCTCCTATGTCCATAAATTCAATCTCTATTTGCTTTTCCATTATTTCACCGAGCAATAAATTTCCCTGTTGGTGCTAATAAAATTTTTACTATATTTTTTTTGAGACTTTCGAATTTTACTACTTTCCTAATCTAACTTTCTCTGCATGTGTATAACGCCTTTTTTGAGTCTTTCGAATTCCATTGCTTTCATAATCTCTAACCTGCTATGCACGTGTTTCGCCCCAACATTTTTGAACCTCCGACATTCTACTTTGTCTTCTTTTTTTTTTTTTTTTATTTTGACCTCTCTTGGACCAGCTAGATTTTCAATTCCATCTGGTCCGGGATGATTATTATTACTTTCCCTTATTTCGAGTAATAATTTCCGTTTGTTAATGCTAATGTGATCTTTACTGTCTTTTTTTGGATACTTTTGAATTTTACTGCTTTCATATTGTTTAACTTTCGCTGCATGTGTATAGCGCCAACATTTTTGAACGTCTTTATGAAGTTCTACTTTGTCTTTTACTCTGTCTTAATTCTGAGCCTGATTTGACATGTTCCCCCCCACCACTTCTTGTTCCGGGCGGATTATTAAATTTTCTTATTTTCTGAATTTGCACCTAGATTATTCTTTTTTGCATTTTTTTCTCTCCCAACACTTTGGAATCTCTCTTTTTTCTTCACTTAGCCCTCAACGTTTCATCTATAACGTATTGTCCTTATACGCTTTATATGCGCTGAGAGCCCTGGATCTGTGTGTGCTCAAAGCCTTTACACGACTGAGTGTTTTGCTGCCCGTGGTCTTATTTGATATTGGTTGTAAGTAGGGCGTGTCTTGCAAGAATTTCATGTTCTACGTTTCCGCGAGACGGTCCCGAGTCAATCTCTTGGCACAAAGTCTCATATTTAAGGTCCCCGCGACACACTCCATGGCCAAGCTCTTTCATCTCGCAGGTTTTTTTAAGTGTCTTCCATGATCATCACGTGAAGATCATGTCTCATCTCCCTAGTCTTTCTGTCCCAGGGATGAATGAATAAATGGATATACAGTAGAACCTCTGGTCACGAACATTTCCAAAACGCGTACAAATCGGGTTACGATCAAAAAGTTTGCCAAAACTTTGTATCTTTTCGCGACCATACGCTCTGGTGGTGAACAAAAACACTGGTGGCCAGTTTCCCTACACGCCAATGATGTGCCATTCTCCATTTCCCCATTTTCTTTTGTTTGCATATACAGGGCCTAACAAAGCAGCTGATGTTGCAAAAGGACTTATAATGTTTAAAAAGCAGAAGCCTCAAGTGCTGGAAGAGGTGGAAAAACTGTTGCTAGTGTGGTTGAACGAGAAGCAACTTGCAGGGGATAGCGTAAGCGAGCTGATCATATGTGAGAAAGCCAGGAAGATTCATGGGGCCTGAAAAAGAAAAAAAAAATCCTTCCAGTGGCGAAGGTGAGGAATTTATAGCCAGTAGAGGATGGTTTGAAAAGTTTCGCAAGAGAAGTGGCATTTAATTTTTTTCCCCTGTGCTTAAAACTCATTAAAAAAGTATTTACAGCGAGCCTTTTGTAAGGGTCTAGCGCGAACTCTTACAATGTTAGTTTTCTCTGTTGTTCAAGGTTTTCTCAGTGTTATTCAATATTTTGACATTTAGTTTAATATTACCCTATGCATTCTATGGCATAGTTATTTTTATGCTTAAAAAAAAAAATATATATTTACATAAAGTTCGTATGGTCTGGAATGGACTAATTGTATCTACATACAATCTTATGGGGAAATTACGTTGGGGTCGCGTCCAGAGTTTTGGAACGAATTGCGGTCGTGACCAGAGGTACCACTGTATAATAGAGAGATACTGCTCAAACAAGAAGGGCAAATATCATTTCCTTGACTCTCATATGTAAATGGCTAAGCAAGACATTCGACAAATACATCAGAATCCAGGTCAACAATCAACTAGTGATTAATTAATAATTAATAATAAATAATAATTAATAATTAGTGATGAGTGAACTCCATAGTGTTCACTTTGCCTTGAGTTTCAGAGAAATCACATGCATTCAAGTCAATGGAGAAGAACTAAAGTGAGAAACGTCTTGTAAATAGTACTAATCTTTTGGTATTAGTATTATTTCAGAGGTCATCCGTGTTTTGGGGGAGTGCCAAATCAGGCTCCATCAAGGTTTGTTTTTTCTATCTCCATGTGGCTAATTATGTATGCATATGGCACATGCCTCCTTCTCTTATATTGACTTGAACTCGAAGTACATTTGGTAACAAGCAGAGAAAACTAGTTATTTATGCTGTACATGTTTCATAAAAATAAAAATTGAGAACCTGCATTATTTACTTATCTGTTCTACCACTAGCGGTTACTCTCAGAGTCTGTAATGCAAATCATCAGCATTATACCCCTGGGGGGCAGTCCCATCCAATGTGTGCCGTTACTGCTGTGGAGAATATTGCACTGGCCTTGCATAGCATTATGGGGTTTGGGGGGGGGGGGGGGGTTGGGGGAAAAAAAAAAAAATCTCCTTATTCAGAAATAATTCAACTAACGAGCAAAAACACACAACAAATATGCTGCAAATAACGCTTTGGTGAAATTCACTGATCAACACTACTGATAATTATGTCTATAACATAACTATATTTAAACTCCAAGAAATGTTGCATGGGAGTTGAGCGTTTGCAACAGTTTCTCAAAGGCAAGACGAAATGAAAGCCTTGGTGCCGAATACATTAAAGAAAGACTAAAAGTAAAATTAAACATAATGGTATAAGCTTTAGGGGATATGGATACAAATTTGTGACAATAAATCTTGCCACCCTATGGGCCTATTTAAACAAAGGACATGTCCCGCTTTCCAAGTTGCGTTACTAGATTCACTTGCTATAACTTATTCCAATGCCTCCTGCTCATTTGCTTTACTTTGCTCCCTGACCACTCTCTGCTACTTAATTACAATCATGGCCGAAATTATCAGGACCCCTGAAATTTTCCCAGAAAATGCACCATTTCTCCCAAAAAAATTGTTGCAATTACAAATGTTTTGGTATACACGTTTATTTCCTTTATGTGCATTGGAACAACAAAAAAAACTGAGAAAAAAAGCCAAATCAGACATCATGTCACACAGAATTCCAAAAATGGGCCAGACAAAATTATTGCCACCTTTTCAAAATTGTGGGTAAATAGTTTTATTTCAAGCATATGATGCTCATTTGAAATCACCTGTGGCAAGAAACGGGTGCTGGCAATATAGCAATCACACCTGAAGCCAGTTAAAAATGGAGAAAAGTTGACTCAACCTTTGTGTTGTGTGTCTGAGTCTGCCACACTAAGCATGGAGAACAGAAAGAAGAGCAGAGAATTGCCCGAGGACTTGAGAACAAAAATTGTGGAAAAACAACAATCTCAAGGCTACAAGTCCATCTCCAGAGATCTTCATGTTCCTTTGTCCACTGTGCGCAACATAATCAAGAAGTTCACAACACATGGCACTGTAGCTAATCTCCTTGGACGTGGATGGAAGAGAAAAATTGATAAAAGACTTCAATGAAGGATAGTCCGAATGGTGGATAAACAGTCCCAATCAACTCCAAAACATATTCAAGCTGTTCTGCAGACTCAGGGTGCAACAGTGTCAGCTCGAACTATCCGTCGATATCTGAACGAAATGAAACGCTATGGCAGGAGAGCCAGGAGGACCCCACTGCTGACGCAGAAACATAAAAAAGCCAGACTGGAGTTTCCCCAAAATGTACTTGAAGCCAAAATCCTTCTGGGCAAACATCTTGTGGACAGATGAGACCAAGGTAGAGCTTTTTGGTAAAGCTCATCATTCTACTGCTTAAAGAAAATGGAATGAGGCCTACAAAGAAAAGAGCACAGTACCTACAGTCAAACATGGTGGAGGTTCAAAGATGTTTTGGGAATGTTTTGCTGCCTCTGGCACTGGATGCCTCGACTGTGAGCAAGGCATCATGAAATCTGAAGACTACCAAAAGATATTGGGGCGCAATGTAGGGCCCAGTGTCAGAAAGCTAGGTCTGTGTCAGAGGTCATGGGTGTTCCAGCCGGACAATGACCCCAAACATACCTCTAAAAGCACCCAGAAATGGTTGAAGACAAAGCGCTGGAGAGTTCTGAAATGGCCAGCAATGAGTCTGGATCTAAATCCGATTGAGAGATCCCAAAATTGCTGTTGGGAGAAGGCGCCCCTCAAATCTGAGAGACCTTGAGCAGTTTGCAAAAGAGTGGTCGGAAATTCCAGTTGAGAGGTGCAACAAGCTTGTTGATGGTTATAGGAAGCGCTTGATTTCAGTTATTTTTTTTCCAAAGGGCGTTCAACCAAATATTAAATTGAAGGTGCCAATAATTTTGTCTGGCCCATTTTTGGAGTTCTGTGTGACATGTCAGATTTGGCTCCCCCCCCCCCCCTCAGTTTTTTTGTGTTGTTCCAATGCACATAAAGGAAATAAACATGTGTATACCAAAACATTTGTAGTTGCAACAATTTTCTGGGAGAAATGGTGCATTTTCTGGGAAAATTCCAGGAGTGCCGATAATTTCTCTCTCCCTCGGACGTGCACTCCTTTGAAGAGGAAGATAGGTTTGCATTCTTTTAATTGTGAGACGGAACTGTCATCTCTGTCTTGTCATGGAGCACAGTTTAAACTTTTGAAAAAGAAACAAATGTTTGTTTGCAGTGTTTGAATAAAGTTCCTGTCTCTCTACAACTTCCTGTGTTTCTGTGCAAATCTGTGACCCAAGCATGAAAATATAAAAATAACCATATAAACATATGGTTTCTACTTCGCGGATTTTCACCTTTCGCAGGGGGTTCTGGAACGCAACCCCCACGTTCGAGGAGGGATTACTGTAACGGAATTGTAAGACACTTTTAGATAGTGGTTTACTGGAGAAAAAAAAAAAAAAAAAAAAAACATTAAAAATATATACAGTTCTAATTCACTTGACCAAAGTAATTTCATGTTCAAGTATAATAAAGTTCTACTTGACATTTTCGAACCATAAAATAAAAAACATACGGCATGTGGACTAAAAGTATAGTTTGCTTTACAAATTAGTTCTTCCTAAGCACCATTTAGTGGCTGCTTCATTTCAGCTCCAGAAACCCTTACAGTCCTATACTTCTATATTGACTGCTTAGATTTATTTTGAACACATTTTGTAATGAATGTAGTAATAAAATCCATTGCATTTTTCTTTCTAACAGATGATGCATCCTAAACATTTGTGGTAATGTGACATCTGTTGAAATGACAGACATAGAAACCAGATGGACACAGACACATCCTTTTATCAAGATGGATATCAAAGCCCAGCCTCCCTAAAGAGGATTGTTACTGCTATGGTCAGTATCCGTTTTATGCCCAAGAACCTAAACAATTCTTTAATACTGAGGCAACTAAATTCAGGAACATACCAAAGTATCAACGAAGAAAAAGCCCTACATGAGAAAGTTAAAGATCTTCCCAAACTTTTCCATTGGTATGACAAGGATACTAAAAGTTGTAGCAAAGAATATCTTAATAGGTGGAAAATTGTACAAAACGCATGCAAAGACCCAATTCCAATACAAGTGCTGTGGCAATACCCATGCACAGTTTTTCCATATAGTGTTACTATGCTATTTACTACACTAAATTTCCCACAGGATATAAACACACATGAACATTTACCCCAAAAGCCACCTCCAACCACAGAACTCAAAATACAACAAAATAGAATCAAGTCTGCCCATTTTAAAATAAAAGGGCTAAAACCATTATGCGATAGTGCTAATTAAGTCTACATATAGTTGAAAATGCAGACAAACAATAATGCAACTGTTCACTTAAAGCAAGGAGAAAATTCAAGAATCGTATACAAATAATATCTGGACTTGTATTTAAGGCACATCAAATGTTAAACCAACAAACTGGGAGCAGAAGTGTACTTTTAGACAATTACAAATAAGAAGTACAAATAGAATTTTTTGTTCCTGTATGGGGGATGCTTTAAACTTTCCAACCAACAAATAACGGGCTTTAAAACTAAACAATATTGTCAAGCGTACTAGGAGTGCTTTATCCATGACAATGTCTTAATAATATTCAAAGTGATTTAAGAATTCTGTCGGCCCTGCTAGTGGACAGTAAGGCAGGTGTAGGCACTTACTTTGAGTGAGAAGGAGGTACACTTGCTGCCTTTTGATAGACCCCCTAACCCTAAGAGTTCAGTTTTTAAGTTCAACAGGTGCTTTGCTGTAAAATAGAATATTTGATTAATTTGTGCCTTTGAAAAGACTGACGACATTTTAATAAACCTTGCTATCTGCTGGACACTTGCAAAGGAGTACACTGTCAAGAAATCTCGCTTTTCAATCAAGGATTAACAATGTGTAAATAAGGAACTAGGCCATTTGGGAATGGTCATCTAGGACTGAAGACTGCACAAACTTACCAATGTTGTATAATTTTTGCACGGCATGAGTGTTATTAGTTATTATGCAAATAGAACGAGTATACGAGCAAAAGCTCAAACTCAACATCTCTGTCCGACTGATGGCTAGTGTTACAGTGCTGCGATTGATTATTCCATGTCTAGTTGTGGTCCCTTAACACTAGAATCCCTGAAGCCAACAAAAACACTTGTAATCCCAGGCCACCTTAAATTCCTTCACACCTCTCCATCAGCCTCTTTTGTTTTGAAAATGTGTCAATTAGCACAAGCAGCCCTCTATTCTATCGCATCCCATACCCCCCTCAAAAGTCTACAAAGCTGCAGTCACTCGCAAAATTCTCAGAGCTCAGGTCTCTCTACCTGACAGTGAGGTGCCTGGAGTTGTATAGGGTAAATATCGTTATTTGGAATACATACATTTCATGCGTGTTCTGTGTCTACAACAATCTGTGTAAAGTGTAGTATGACAGGAACTGCTGAACACATAGCAAAAACGAACTTTTTCTATGTTATATTGATAATGATGTGAAGTGTATAATGTGCAAAGATTTCAGTCCAAATATCAAACGTGCACTTTTATTCAACAATATAACCAAAGAAAATAAATCATTTAATTTACATTTTGCTGTCAACGAGTTAAAACCCAAAAGTCAAATATCAATTGGCATGAAGTAAACATGTATTCTTGAATAGTACAGAGGTAAGAACTGCTGCCTTATCCTAAAAGGTACTGGGTTTGAGTCCAGGTGCTCTGCGTTTTGAGTAGTGAGCTACTATTACTACTACATAATAACATACATCTGATTGGAGTCTAACATCCGGTGTAAATTTTGGCTACTTGTAAATGTTAGGGCTTTTTTTTTTTATTTTATTATTATTCAGTTTTATTCTGTAATGATGTGAAAAGAATGGAGATAACCAACTCCGAGAGGGAAAGGCAAGTTCGTTGGTACGACCTGCACAAGAGCAGCGATGACCTCAGTTGGTGCTGTGGTTGATGCCTGCATCAAATGGCATAGTGTTTTCAAATAGACGTGTTAGTGTGTGCATGCACAAGAGAGGCAGAGACAGATTTGATCTCATTCAAGTGGTTACTGGAATATAAACACTTTCGCAAAGGTATAATGAAACAAGTGTGCTTTTATTCAAGAATAAAACTGAATAACAAAATTCAAGTGACAAGATACCAAGACGTTACGATTTATCAGCATTTGTGTCTGTTTATATCCCATCAGGGATATCTTTTACAGGTAGCAAACTTTTACACCGGCTGTTACAGAATGAAATCAAAGGCTTCTTTTTGGGCACATACACCATCAGCATGGCACTGCCAGATCTAAACACTAGTGTGGTGAATTGCTCGTGTACCGAAGTGACTTTAGCTGCAGGTGGAAGTTTCATTTTACTTATGGTGCCAAGCAGAGTTGTTTTGCGGAGCAGCAGTCTATTAGAGCTGTGAAGAAGCTGTCCGTTACTACGGTTCTGCCTTTGTCCGGAAGCGGCTCCATAAGCTTCATGACCACAGACTCGGAAAATCTTTGCCCTGGGGTCGTGACTCAAAACACAAACTTAGCACGATGTCCGAGGTCGCAGCAAATCTGTCATTTTTTCCACAGGTTCTGCACGGATGTCTTTGTTGTCAAAGAGCAAATGCTGCATGGTAGTCTAATAGCGGTCACCGGATATCATATCTTTGATTGCTGGTACAACAAATAGTTCTGAGCAGGCATCTACCAAAGTGCCAACGGTGGTCATCACTGCTCTTGTGAAAAGAATGCAGATGAAATTGCCTCTCTCTCTCTCTCTGAGTTGATGGCATTTGTTGTACCACGTGAACGTCACTGACAGAATAAACTTAATTAAAAAAAATAAATAATAATAAATAAAAAAAAAATCCCAAGCACCAACTTTTACAAGTAGCCAAAATTTACATCGGGTGTTAAAAACACACATTTGATTTGAGTCTATTAAGAATAGCAGCTCACTACTCAAAAAGCGGAGTGCCCAGACTCCCGGTACCTTTGGGACAAGGCAGCAGTTCTTATCTCTGCATCATTCAGGAATACATATCAACTTCCTGTCAATTGACATTTGACCTTGGGTTTTTAACTCATTTGACAGCAACATGTAAATTGAATGACTTATTTTCTTTGGTTATATTCTTGAATAAAAGTGAATGTGTTCATTTGATATCTGGACTAAAGTCTTTACACATTATACACTTCACAGCATTATTAGTATAACATGGGAAAAGTTTGTTTTAGCTGTGTGTTCAGCAGATCCTGTCATCCTACACTTACACAGATCGTTGTAGACCCAGAACACACATGAAAGTATATATTCCAATTAACCATATATTATTTACCCTATACAAAACCAGTACCTCACTGCCAGATAAAGAGACTTGAGCTCAGGAGATTTTGTGACAGACTCTGATCCGTCTGGGCGGGGTTGGAAAATGGGATAGCAGGCTGCTTGAACTGATAGTCTTTTTGTTTTGCAAATGTGTCAGACGAAGAACTGAAGGAATTTAAGGTGGCCTGGGATTACAAGTTTTTTCATAGGCTTCAGGGATTCTAGTGTTAATAGTGCAAAGGATGATTTGTAAAGACCTTTATTCTGAGTAAACTGGGTTGTATCAAAAGAAAGAAAAAAAAAAGTCTCAATTAGTGAAGCACCCTGTTGAGGGTGGAATAAGCAGGGTACAATACAGGCAGTAAGACAAGTAAGAGGTTGCAGGCAACAGCTGTATAGCTAATTTTGACATTTATTTCCTTCCCTGTTAAATGAACCCAAGAAATTCCTTCATAAACAGTAACAAATATAAAATTAGGGATGGGGGGGGAATAAAAAAAGTGCACCTACACCCCTACCCTTCTGAAAACCTTTTCCCCTAGAAAACTTGGTGTCATTTATATTATGCTTTTAAAAAACCCTCCATTCCAGCTTATCGGCTGATTTTATAAAATAAAATAATTGTTTGCATTTATCTGGGTATCTTGTAGCCTTTTGGGGTTTAACATCTGGTTCCAAGGAAGGATTTTCAGAACGGGTATTGCAATCTATAAATAACCACTCTAGTTGACATGTGATTCTTAAGCATCAATGTGCTGCCTCATGTTTCAATAGACTGATAGATGTGTCTAGGTTCCAGAAATAAAACCCACCCAAAAAGAGAGTCAAGTAAATAGGTCCCAAGTCAACAATACAGCATTTGGTCTTTTCAATTGAAAATTTACAAGGAGATTCAACAAAAATAAATAATTCCAATGGGAACACAGCAGGAAAACTGTTTATTACCACTCTTTCAGAAGTTCTGCTTGCAAGAGAAAAAAATCAGTCATTTGAAATTGTTTTTAATCTGGAAAAGTGGAGATCTGGGCATAGTTCTATTCCATGTGTTTAGGCAGTCAAAAGTGAAAGCAGACTGTATTTATATTAGGGATGTTAAAGACCAAGAAAAGCTCAGCAGCTTATTCCATGTTTCATGCTTACTTATGTTGATAGTTAATGCTTAGAGGTAGGGATTCAGATGTATGGCATTTATTCCCATGTTTGATGGGACATTTTTTTTATTCCACACTTGTATAGCAGAGAAAGACACACACAACAGCATATTCTACCTGGTTGTGGTTTTTGGACATTGCTATTTAACATGCAGAAAAGGGAATAGAGTGAAAGAGAGGAAAGTTCATTCAACGAATTGTTTATGCATCACAAAATAGGGCGGAATACTGACAAAGTGGTAGCGCTGCTGCCTCACATCTCATATCCTCCCTCGTGGAGTTTGCACATATCTGTGTGGATTTCCTCCAGGTGCTCCCGTTTCCTCACACTATCTAAAGACATGCAGTTTTGATTAATTAGATTAAGTGTGCACCACGAGTATGGACAAGAAATGTCAAAAAAAGCTTCACCTAGAATGGTCCATGGTGTGGGTGTGGTTGTGGGTGTATATACTATATATTATAAAAAAAATCCTGGAGAGAAACAGTAGGGTGTTGAGACGTGATCTTCATGTTAAGATCACGGAAGACAGTTAAAAAACCCGCAAACCTTAAACATGAGATATTTTGCCAAGAGATTGACCCAGGACCGTCTTGTGATGACGTAGAACATAAGATTCTTGCAAGACACGCCCTACTTACAATCAATATCAAATAAGACAACGGAGCAGCAAAACATTCAGTTGTCTAAAGGATTTGAGCACACACAGATCCAGGGTCTCTAAAGCTTAACGACAATACGTTATAAATGAAACGTCGATGACTAAGCGAAGAAGAAAGCAGTGCAGAGAAAAGAGACTCAAAGTGTTTCAGAGAAAAATGAGCAAAAAAAGATAATCTAGGTGCAAATTCAGAAAATAAGGAAATTATCAGCCCGTAACAAGTGGAATTGAAACAAAGCACGTCCAATCGGGCTTAGAATTAAAAGACAGAGTAAAAGACAAAGTAGAACTTCATAAACACGTTCACAAACGTTGGTGTTATACACATGCAGAGCAGATTATGAAAGCAGTGGAATTCAAAAGGCAAAAAAAAAAAAAAAAACCCAACACATATGCGTGATACAAATATGGACAAAGTTAAAGAATATGAAAGTAGGAAAATTAGAAAGTATATTAAAAAAAAAAAAAAAAAAAAAAAAAAAAAGAAAGATCGCAGTTGCGCAAACAAATTATTACTCGAAAAAGGGAAAATAATCACCACGGACCAGGAGTCCTTGAAAAAGAAGCAGGACAAAAGCGAGGTCAGAAATAAAAAAGACAGTAGAAAACAAAGTAAAACGTCATAAAGAGGTTACAAAACAAAGGGGCCAAAACACATGCAGAACAGGATAGAGAATGAAAACTTGAATTCAAACGACAAAACCGTAGGCACGAAACACATGCAGAGCAACATACAGAATATGAAAGCAGAAAAAAATGACAGTGTCAAAAAAAAAAAAGAAAGAAAAAAAAAAAAAAAAAAAAAAATAAGTAAACATCGCATTAGCGCAAAAAGAGAAATTACTACTCGGAGAAATAACTAAAAGGCAAATAGAGATCGAATATATGGACACAAGTGATATGTCGGAAGTATGTAAATATTGGAAGGCTTTGATGTTTAAGTCAGAGAATTTCAAAAATGTGGTTTACCTCACATGCATTTATTGGTTACTTTGCAAAAAAAATTATTAACTGCTGATGATGTAGATCGCTTTGTCTGGGCTGAAATTCCAAACAGAGAAACCTATCCTGAATTATGGTACAAAGTCATTAAACACATGTCTCACTGACCTCATTTAAAAGATTCAGCATATTGGGACTCAAAAGATTCCAAATATTGTTTTTACAAAGTTCTGAAATAAAAGTGAAACTAATGAAATAGCAACAATTTAAAGAAAAGAAAAAAAACTTAAAGTGTGTATCTGGAAAACCAAACACAGGGGTTGGCGAGTGAAGCCCCCTAGTATGTATGTGTAATGTAATAAATATACAGTACATAAAACCAACATCACACACACAAAACCACACACTCTACACATGCCACAAAAGCAAAAATGCTTCATTTGGATTTAGTTGTGCAACTTTGATTTAAAGAAAAGACCAGCAGTTTGTCAAGGAGGCTATGTCAAAATTTCACTCTCTCTATAAGGCACATTTTGATTGTAATACTGCAGACCTGTATAATAAACTCCACTTTACTTTCCTAGAGATTAAAATTCTTTGCCCATCAAGCTGTCAATTCAAATATTATACATTGTTTTCCTCCTCCTAAAATATAGTTTAGACAGTCAATGGGCACAAGCAATGCTAATTTTGCTCCAACTTTAATGCACTTCCATTACACTTTAGTAATGTACTCAGTCTCATCACATGAACAAACTATTGGATAAAGTGAATATTCTCCCTTACCATTTGGATGCCAGATCTCTGTAATAAATTTCATCTTTGGAGGCTTAAGAGGATAGTCTTTGGGAAAAGTTAGATGTGCCTTGAACACCCCTCCTTCACTGTTAGTAAAAGAAACAAATATCAAAAAGTACTTAATTAAGGAAAATAGAAGCAAATAATGTGAAGACAATCAATCCACTACACAGTACTATCATTGAAATAGTTTTCCCAGTTTTGGAAGGCTTTATGAAATGCTTAAAATAAACAGCAGTGTGTCAAAAATAAAACTCCTATTCCTTCCAGAACAGCAACACTGCTACTTACTAGAGTGTATCAGGGGGACCAATGATGAGCACTTCCCATCGGTAAAGGTCATTATCATCTATCAATCCTGCAGAGAAGCCTTCCACTGGATTTTTGTTCAGCTCTGAAATTGAAAGTAGATATTAAATTACTACCAGTCTTGGAAAGATTAGACCAAATATTAACCAACCACACCTCTCACTGCATATTTATAAGCTGTTCCTTAACAATTCTACAGTAAAAGTCCAAAAATCTTGACCACCCAGGACTTTAAAACTTAATTTCCACACTTGGGTGTGTAAGAGCATTCAGACATGTAATTGCTACAGATGCATAGCAGCAATAAGCAACAACACAGACCAAAGAAATTACAAAGTGATAAGTAAGGTGATACAAGACAATAGAAGTGCCCACTGATCAAACTACAGTGCAGCAAACACAAGTCACAGAAATATATACTCCTTTTGATAAATGAAGCATTTTGTACTTGTCAAGAAAAATCTGCCTGATCATCTCTTTAAAATTGTAAAAAAAATTACTGCCGGAGAACCCACAAAATCCAAAACAAAATGCCCAAGCGGTCTCAAGATTTTCAAACTTATGGTAAAGATTTTTGAAGTTTTCGAAAGGACCTTAACTACTGTTTACTGGCTATGCTCAACTCTTGATAGGCTAGTACCATTAACACCCAGCAATTGCCATCCATATTACTAACCGTGAATGGTAAACCGGATATGGACGCAGGGACCTGCCCGTGGATGCAGGAGACATAGTGCGCAGGCGCCACACAAAGCCCCCCTCCCCAGAGTGAAACGGGAGAGACTACGAACGTGCGCAAGCGCCACACAAAGCCCCCCCCCCCCCCCAAAAGTGAAACGGGAGAGACTACGAACCGTCTGACATGCCGCACACCAAGCAGGCACAGGTCCAAAAAAAACCGCTCGACTGACCGACCTACAAAGTGAAATGGGAAACACCACGGAGTCCGCAGTGGTCTACAATGCACCGCATGATAGTTCAGAAGAAGCTCCGTATTAACAATGGGGGCCCCCAGAGTGACACGGGCGGATGCTCCTTATTAAACGTACGTCATCCTCACACGTCCAAACTATACAGCATAGGTGGATCACATTACAGTGATGCATTATTGACAGTACAGGTAAAGATCACAGTATCGCAAACAAACGGAAATTAGTACTCGAAAAAGGGAGAATATAAATCACCACGGACCAGGTGTCATTGAAACAAAAGCAGGATAAAGCGAGGTCAGAAATAAAAGACAGAGTAGAAAACAAAGTAAAACGTCATAAAGAGGTTAAAGAACGGGGCCAAACACATGGAGAGCAGGTTACAGATGATGAAAACTGGAATGCAACAGCTTCAAAAAAAACCTAAGCACGAAACACATGCACAGCGAGATACAGAATATAAAAGCAGAAAACACGACAGTTAAATGTCCACACCACACAGCGGGGGCAGACCCGGAAGATGCAGGCGCCTACATCACGCGTCGGAAGGCGCGGGACAGTATGAAAGGCAAAGACGCCTACACAACATGGTAAAACCCGACATAATACGGAAGGTGCAGGCGTCGCCGCCATATTGTGAGTGGCACTACTGCGTAGTGAAGGCGCAGGCGTCACCGCCATATTGTGCCTGGTACTACTGCGGAGTGAAGATAGGAATAATGTGCTGCTTGGGATCGTACAAAACGCCAAACGCGACCCACCGTCTGAAACTGCGGAGGCAAAGCAGGCACGGGTTCAAACTGAACGAGCTCGACTGACGGATATACGCCTACAACGCGCGTCTCAAACTGCAGAAGCAGGGCAAGCACGGGTTCAAAACAACGCAAGCTCCTACAACGCGCCTCTGAAACTACGGCTGCCCAGCGGGCACGGGTTCAAAACGCCGGGGGTAGGCGAGCAGGGGGCGAAGCCCCCTTGTTTATACTAAACGGAGATGTTACTTCTATCTATGGATCACTGGCTAATAAAGGCAAAAAACCTAAAACACATACAAGAGTTGAATTTGTTCAAAGAAAGATAATTGCAGACAAAAAAAAAAAAAAAAAAAATTTCCATTCAAAAATACCATACTGCCTCCGCTTCATAAATCCAACAGTCAATGAATCCACAGTACCAGGGGTTTAAAAACAGCCTCAAGGATAATTAGGATAGCATGCCAAAAATCACTATAAAGTGGCATAGTTATTTATAGCCTTGGGGGCAGGAGAAAAACACCACACCAAAATGTAAGCAGAGTCTAACACTTGAATGGTACATTGGCCAAACTGAAGGATAACATTACGTTACGTTAACCATATTTCCCTTCAACTATACAAAAAAAAAAAAAAAAAAAAAATCACACTGATCTGGGCAACTATGGATTCAAAGAGATGCCAAACCTACCCTCTTCTCCTTACCTGGCCTGCACAGAACAGCTGTCTCCTGCTCCCAAATCCAAAAAGGCTACCTCTCTGGCCATGCCAAAGGATGACGAAACTTACAAAATAGTGGTTACGCAAGCAAGGCTAAACCTTTAACTGAGTAGCAAAGAAAAGCTTAGCTAACATTACAGTTGGTGCAATTCTAAAACATATTTGAAATAATTGTAAAATCAGGCAAGATAAGTTAGGTTAGCATAAAAATTTGAGACTATTACAGATTTTCATATTTATAAAAAAGAAAATATTGGAAATACTAAACATTTTGAAACCCATTCAAGGGTAAATAAATACAGCATATTTAACAGATAAACATCCTGACAGAATGCATAAATAGGAAGAGCTACTCACTTTCCTAAATATTCATTACACAATATGAATAACTAAACACACTATTTGTTTTTTCATTTGAAAACTAAAAACCATGTACCCCAAACATGAACAGTGTTCTAAATACTGAAAAAAACAAGTATACTGAACTACCCAAGAATTTAAAAATACACTGCCAAGCAACAAACTTTCACGGTTATTTCATTCACAGTCCACTGGGATGCTGCAGAAGCAGACATCTAAATGTAGTGTGGCCTCACACGCCCCCATCCAAAGTTATTAGTTCGCTCAAATCTCTAACCCAAGGCAAGGACTTCTTAGTGAGTTCTGGTCCCTTGTTACTTACACACTTGGTGTCAGCAAAATTGAGCAGTTCCATATTTAAACCAATAGTCTTTAATAGAAAAAGAAATAACCATTTAACAGTTTTTTGTACTCTGTCATTACGAAGCTAGTCAGACAGCATTAAAACATCTTTTAACTAAAATCTCAAGTAAGAAAATAGCTGCCCCTAAAAAAAGACTGCAAAACTTAACACACTTTAAGATAAGCACATCCCAAAAGCAAAAAGACATTATATTAAAAAAAAAAAAAAAATCCGCTGAGTTACACAAACTCTAAATTACAACATACACATGTAGTACATAAAAGGATTATGCAGATTCTCTTTTCTGCAGGTTTACACTTCAATGCAAGTTAATCAAAACGATGACCTAGAGACATGTAACTATGGTTCACTGTAAGAAGACATACTAGGCTGAAAGTCAGAATGCTAAAGACAATCAATCTGCTAAAATTCCTACAGCTTCACAATTGTGGTTGAAATTTGCAATATCAGTTTTGCTTCTTGTTTGCAGTAGAGCAATTACAAAAATGCACCAAATTCAGGCTTCAATCTCAGGAATTACAACAGAAAAAAAAAAAAAATAAACCTAAGCGATCTGTTTAAAGGACTCGACCTTTAATAAGAGAAGATGCATCATGTGAAAGACAACATACACTCTTTTTAATGACTAGGATTTTATCAGAATATATTTCTCATTGCTAGAAACTGAACCCATTACAAATTTAAATGCAGTGTCTAAAGAAACAATCATCCAAGCTTGTCAATATTAGAATGGATCAGATACATAATTAAAACCTACTCCAAATGCATTCCTACATATTACACTGCACTCTCTACTATAATTCAGTGTGTTCAGAGGCTGTTTCAGTTTGACTCACATCACCTATAATGCATGACCAATGTGAAAAAAAAGAAACCTAAGTAACTTCAATAGCACTTGGTATGAACAATATGATGGGCTTGGCAGGTGCACAGGGTTCCTTTATTTTAAAGTAAAATGCAGCAGTCATGTACTATACATGTGGAATGCACATATACACTACTAATCAAAAATTTTAGAACACCTCCACTTTCAGTTTTTCTTCATTGCATTTCAACTGATTACACTTGAATGACCTACAATGATAAAAAGTTTTACACTGCCAGAGATTTAAACTTAGTTTATATTGGCAAAAACTGAACAAAAAAGGACATTTCAGAATATTAAAAATGGGCCTTCTTCAGGGAACAATAGGTTTCAACCTACAGATGTTCCACAGCAATTAAAGTGAATTAAGCCTTTGAAGGTGAAGCAAACAATTTGCACGAGTGCCCCAATGTCTGTTGATTACTTAAAAACCCTCTGTCAGTCTTAAAGCAGAGTTGGAACAGACTGTATTTCTACATCCTCTAAAATTGTGAATTCCAGTGATGGCAAGAAAATGTCATTTAACAAATTAAATGAGAGAGCATTCTCTCTCTTAGAAGTGTAGGCCTTTCATTTAGAGAAATTGCACAAAAAATTCAAAGAACCAGTGAGTATGGTGTCCTACACAACCCAAAGGCAATTGGAAACTGGAAGAAACTGATATGAAGAGCTCTGGATGACCCAAAGTCACAAGCCATTCAGAAGACAAGTTTCTGAGGGTCACCAGCTTGCATGATAGGTGCCTCTCTCAGCACAACAGCTTCAAGCACAGCCCAAGAGTGGTGAAAAAAAGCAAGTCTCACTTTCTACTATAAAAAGGAGACTGTGCTGCTGATTTGACAGGGCGAGCGGCAGTCAGAAAGTAATTCCTTTAAGGACAGATTACAGGTTTGAAATACAAGCTGTGGACTACTGCAGATTGGAAGAAAGTCTTAAGGACTGATAAATCAAAATTGAAAATCTTTAGTTCATCACACAGTGTTTTTACGCAGTCAAGTTGGTGAAAGGATGGTTCTTCAGTGTGTGACACAAACTGTCAAACATGGAGGAGGAAGTGTGTTGGTCTGTTTTGTTTTTTTTTTGCTGATGGCAGAGTTGGTGACCACAGTTTGGTTGTTAGATCAGCATAAGGCAGCTACTTTGATGGAACAAAAATTGGAACAAATTTGGACACTTAATTCCTTGACCTTTTTTTTTTTTTTTTTTTTTTTTTTTAAATTTGTCATTGTTTACTTGTTCTATGCCTTGATTTCATGAAACATTAAGACATTAAACTGTGTGCATTTCCATGAAAAATAAAAAATAAAACTGAGCTGTTCTAAACCATCTTACTGGTAGTGTGTGTGTATGTGTGTAGAGAGAACATTTTACACAGGAAGAAGGGTCATTGCAATACCAAATATAAAACTGGGTTCTTGAATCTAACATTTGCTTTACAGGACTGGTGCAACTACAATAAATTTCCACAGAATTTTAAGTACAGACCAATAAAGAACTACAAGATCTGCACAATAACAACTTTTTGTCACATTTATAATATAGCTTCTAGTATTGATTGTGGAAGATATATGTCATATGTTGGGGGTTTTCTCATGCTGGTTAGTCAGGATGCGCCAAACGAAACATCTGAAGTAACTTCAAAGTATTCATAAGCAATTCTTATAATTAAATATATATCGAGTTGATAGCACCGTGCATTATCTTTGTATCACACAATGCTGCCTAATTTTTGCTAATACAGTACTACAGACTAACAGTTAGTCAGTTAGTCACTAACTGGTCATTTCACAGTATGTCCTCATACGAACATGGCCTGTTGCTGTGCATTTTAAAACAACTCATTCTAAATTAATGAGCAAGGTACACAAACACGATCTATATTAAATGAGCAAGTTTGTAAAGTTAAACACAGACCTAGCTAAATGTCCCCCCCCCATTATATTATGCACAAACATCAGAATAGAACCAGAATACTAAGTCCCGCCTCATTTTTTATTCACCTGGTACATAAAAAAAAAAACATTCATTCAATGACAATCAAAACTAAAATACCTAATAAAAACAGTATAAAAAGTTACACGCAGAATGAATGAACGGTACATTTTTCATGTGCCTTTCCCCGGAGATATCGTTTAAACGAGACCACCAGGCTACAGCACACCCCGGCATGTACCGCCTTCCCTAAAGTGCCACATGGCATAAGAAAATCACGAGAACACAGTGTTCGTTCTTTCAATATTCACTGTCTCTTGGATTCAAAACTGTCTAGAGCTAGTCACGACAGTAAATGGCACCCACGAACAACCCGTTAGCCCACCCCACAGTGCCGGCTGCCCCTTTGGCACATGGGTGCTGCGCAAGCGCAATAGCATCGGGCCGTGTCAAAACGAACCTACCAACTCGGCCACCGGCCAGGGACAAAAGAAGCGATTGGAAGCTCGACTACAGGACACACATGCAGTAAAAAAAAAAAGTAAAGTAAACCATAGCACACCACGGTAAACATCTGAACAGAACATTATTTGAACTAGGGTCCCCACGTCACGTTTAAAGAGACACGACTAATAAAACAAAAGATTCAAGCAATGGAGTTTGCCAAAGATCGGCCACGGGGGTGGTCAACTGTCATCTTGTTATGCACACGACAAAATTTGCAGTGCAATCTTCTCGACTATAACACTAAACAGGAATTCTGGATATACTGTGCATTTACATAACTTAAACTAGAAACAAATAACTCGGGCCTGTCAACGTTCTTAAAGAGTCGCGTTCTAGTTGCCGACGCGGCGTAGTCAGCTATGGAAGGAGACCCCTTCATGTCTCCAAAGACGAAATGGTCGGGGTTCCCCGGAAGAAGGCCTTAAAGAGCGCAGACACACAACGGCCGGTTTAAGCATACTTTCCAACCGACTCACCCGCCAGCTGTCTCCTTAGTAATAGTGCCGACTGCGGCTCCGTCATGGCTTCGGTCGAGGTCCTAGGAATAAGAAAAAGACCGCAACTAAAGCCTGCAGAGATGCGCGACCAACCAACGGAAACGCTATGAAACAAAGACTGAAACGCAGATTCCTCGCAGCGACTCTGGATAGTGCCTTCCAGAGGCGGGAAGGAAAAAAAAAAAAAAAAACTCGTTCTTCAAAACAAATCAAAATGAAGAAGAAACAACTACAAGGAAAGCAAGTGCGGTGTGAATCTACAGTGATGTGAACCTCACAACTATAAGCGCCACGAAAAGACTGCTTCCGGTCCAAAAGGCACCTTGGTATATCAAAATAAAAGTCCTCGTTCCCGTTATAGATTTTCTTACTGACAATAATATTCATAAAATTAAGTGTGCAAATTCTGTTGCAAATTTATTCGTGTTTAAAACTGAGGATAAGCAGTACATAAACACCATCTATGTAAAAATATATATATTTTAATATCTATCGCACATTATTATTATTTATTATTATTATTATTTGTTGTCAATCCTGTTTAATTCAATTAAGATTTTCAGGATACATTTTATTTATGTAGGGTCTCTGCCATGCTCAAAGCGCGAAACAGAATTTCAAAATGAACAACAGGGAATGTATAACATTGGGTACAAATATTAATCCACATAAAACACAAAATAAAGATAAGTATGGGAAACAAAGTTTTGAATTAGAATAAGAGACAATCAACCAGAGTACAAATGCAAAATATATTAAATACTACAAGAAAATCTTGAACAAATAACATAATTTGTGATACAAACACAAATCACCTTAAGCACATGGACAGAGAAGGTCAACTTTATAGGTTAATAACAGAATTTTATATTCAATCCTATAAGGCACATGGAGTTTTGTAAAGATGGAGCAAGATGGGTATCATGTGCTCGCTGTTGTAGGTGTGTGTAGACTTTTGAAGCCGAATTTTAAACCACATGGAGCTGTAATAACAGATTAGAAGAAAGCAACCTACGAGTTGGGAGTTACAGTAGCCAATGCTATATGTAGTACAAGCCTGGTAAAGGTAATCAGAAAAGTAGAGGAATGAGTGAACATGGGATATGTTACAGAGGTGGAAGAAAGAAAGTTTCTTAATGTGATTTATGTGGGTAGACTGAGAAAGGAAGGAATAATAAATTACATCAAAATTCCCAGCATAAAAACAATGTCTGATTATACAGTATAATCACTAAGACTGATTAAAAAGGAACTTGTTTTCTTAAGCCAACTTTTAGTTCCAATTAGCATGGCTTTGGTCTTGTTGCAGTTTAATTTTAAAGAGCTACTGTATGTTCCATTCAGGTTATAATTTCACTGAGACAAGCTGTGAGCTGAGAAAGAGCCATTTTTTAACTCTAAAATAGATTTGAGTATCATTCTTATATAAATAATAACCCAGTCCAAAGTTATGAATAATATGGTCAAGGGGAAGCATGTAGATACAGAAGAGCAGAGGGCCAAGGACAGAACTTTGAGGAACTCCTTATGTGACTGGTGTTGAGTTGGACCTGCTGTTGCCAAGACTAACAAACTCTTGACTATCGGTCAGATAGAACTTAAACCACTGGAGGGAAGTGCCAAAGACATCAAGAATGTTCTCTGTTATGAAAAGTAAAATATCATGATTCAAAGTATCAAATGCTGCAATATGATCCAGCAGAATTGATATGCTGATTTGCCCAGAGTTTGCTGCCATTAGCAAATCACTAGTTACTCAAAGCAGAGCAGATAACATAAAAGTGCTTACCAGTACACTGTAATTACTTATTTATCTTATTAAATAAAGAAATGTAATGTAAATACATAATTTTTTCAAACCCATTTAATCCACTTCATTGACATCGTGGCATTGGAGCCCACCTTGGCAGCACTTGGGTCCAAATCAATTGAGGGGCGTATGCACACACCTCCATACACACACTTGGGACAATTTTGAATCACCAGTTTATCTAATATTTATGTCATCATGTTTTATAATATCTCAGTCTAATCAGCCATAAAACAGACAAAATGGAAAAAACTATTTGGAATAGACATCCATCAGGTAATCTGCAGTCTCTGAGAGACACATTTCCATTTACATGGGAGCTAATCCCTATGTTCCACTTTTGATAACTTGTTGTCCATGCCAAGGATAATGCAGTCTCTTCTGAAAGCGGATGGAGGGTATTATGTATATTAGGTAGGAGGACCTGATAAAACCCCTTCTCCATGTTAACATGGATCCATAAAAATCAGTGCATATCGACTCATATGATCTTGTTGCAGTTAAATTCTTTGCTGCCCATTAGATATTTTGATCATGTTTAAACTTTATTTGCTCCTTGTGTTGCTAATTTTTTTATGTTTTCCAAATAAAAAGGTTAATCACATATTTCCTCTCAGGCCAAAAAATGTTGCTTGACCACATATCCTCTTGAGAAAGGTCAGTTCTCATCATACTGGATGGCCGGAGGAGAAAACTGTGTCAGGAATGCCATTGATATTTATGCCTAGTCCTTTGATTTTAGTACTTGATAAGTTGATTAGATATTCTTTCTAAATAATCCCTTATTTCACTTACACTGAAAAAAAACTGTTTTCCATGCATTTGCATACAATGCGCAAAGCAGCTATTGTTATAGCCATGTCTGTCTATCTCTCTATTCGTCTGCCTTTGCACATGAAACAACCTTGCCCTCAAGTAGACCAATTTTGTTGAAATGTGGCATACTTACTCTTGAAGGAAATTGTAGAGACAGTTAAGTTTTCAGTGAGATTTCTTGAACAAATTGTGCTGCACAAAATATTTGAAATTTCAAAATCTTCCATTGCATTGTATTGGCAAATCTGCCAATGTGTCCATCTTAAAACTGAGAAACATTTTGTGCAACGTCAACTACGGATTGCTTTACTGTTTCAATTTTACCTTGACAGTACTTATATCAGTTAGTATCTTTTGTATATTTTCCTCTTTTTCCACCTCTGATAGTTGCTGCTGTCACAAACAGGTCCCCAATACAAGTTAATGAAACACCAGCAGACCGTGTGTCCAAGGTAGGAAGTTACTTGATGTCATGAGCAGCTTGTTTTGAGCAATTCTACATCCTCAAGTCCAGCTCCTTTCACTTCTCCTAATGCTTTACATTGTAACAGGTGAATTAAATGATCTTCCTAACCTAAAGTATAAAATGTAAGCTAGGGAAACACAGGGTTATCTAGATATGAAAGTACCCATTAATTTATTACTCAGTGTTTACCTTACACTAAATCAACCTCACCACTCTGTTTTCTGCAGTTTATAATAATTTACTATTTCACTGTCACTACAATTAACTAGGGTTGTCCTGGTTGTAACAGGCTATCCATCTAATTAATATTTTAAGTCCCTTGAACATTGCTTAACCAACACAAACATAATCACAATGTATTTGGAACAGTGTGCTCAAAAATCCAAGGGGCAACCCTGTTTGATTAACAACTTTCGTTAAATGTGAACAACATCATGAGGAGGAATAAGAACCACACAGAAACAGAGTACCTCCTTTGATTTGTTTACTCTTCAAGCACTTTGTAGAATCCTATGTGTTTATTTGTGAAAATATTTTTTTTTCCCATGCCCTGGACCCTTGCTGTTGATGATGTCATAAAACCAACATTAAACAAATAACAATGAGCTTTACAAGGGTTTGGGTGCCACATTTGCCTGATATCTGTAATGGTTAGTTGATGTACGGTAATATAGTTTGCCTTTCACTTTTGTTATTCCCTAACATTTGCAAAAACTGAATAGCTTTGCAAGTCCCATTTCATTAAAATCACAATGACCAGACATGCTCAAGCAAAGAAGTAGTTTTGTTTTTTTTTTTAATTTTGGTTGTTAATTGGCAAGTGCAAACTGTCACTGTGTGTGAATATGGTGTGTATGTTTATGTGCATGTGTGAGTAAGAGTGGTCCATGTGATGCACTAGTGTTCTGTGCAGGCCTGTTTTCATCTTTTTGCCCAGTCCCAGTAGGATAGCCATTGGCCCCCACAACCCTGAAATGGATTGAGATGGTTCTAGAACCTATATCTACTCAGACCATTTACTGATATACAGTACCTACACAGCCCTCAGACACACCTGAATGTAACCCCATGTGTACATTTTCTTATTTGCTTCTTAAGCAGGAGCAGTAATAGTGGTTTGAACACAGCATTAAGAATGTCTTGGTTTAGGTGTACAATGCCTGTCCTTCACAGAGAACTGCTGAAAATATACATTGGTTTTGTATCCAATTGCATTTTGATGCCATTTATTAAAACAAACGGAAACTTTTCATTAAGCTGCATTAATCATTTTTTATATTTTGTTTTACTGTTTGCTTATAATTTTGTCATTATTATGGTTACATTATCTTTAAAAAGTTCCCTTTGGGGTTTAACAAAGTATGTCAAAATCAAAATAAAAAACAAATTAGTGCCAATTTGCAGGATGATTTTTTCTTTGGCACTGCCATGTTGTGTTTTTATTTGTATGGGTCCTATCATTTTACAGTATGTGTTTGGTCATTATGATGCCAAGTGGTTGCTAGGCACATAATGTATATGCCACATGACCGATGACATCATGGTGGGCATCTTATATAAAGTGGCCATGTGCTTAAAAAGGTGCCCAAATGTAGGAAAATAAATAATATACCTTGAGAGAAAAAGTTAGTTAGTTCCTATTTAGTTTTTTTTCTTGAACAACAACAACAACACATATTATATAACACATTTTCATACAAGCAATGTAGCACAAAGTGCTTTACAAGACGACACAAAGATAGTTATATGAAAGAAGAAAAAAAGATTAGGCAATAATATTAAAGAATAAGTAATAAAGAAAAAAGGTAAGGTCAGATGAACTTGACGTCTAACTTATGGTCTCCTCACATCCTTACTCTGTAATATCATACACATTTCCCACTGATTTTATCATTTTGGGTTTGGGCCAGGAAAAAAAATGTGTTTCTGAGATACAAAGCCTAAATTCAGAAGTATCAGTTCTGCAAAATAAGATCAGCAACTTGGTGGCATAGGACTGGGTGTCTTCTAACAGAATATGTGTGCTGATTAATGATCAAGCAAACAATAAAACAAAATATGAAAAATAACTAATGTGCTCATGACACCTTCTATGCAGCTTATTGAAAAGCTTCACTTTATTTCATGAATTGCTGCTGCTGCCTCTGCTACTACACCAGCACTGGTAGCTGTTATTAGAGAGCTTTAGATACCATAACTTTAATATTATTTAGGGGACCCTAGTGGTTTCAGAGGGTTTTGTAACCAATGTAAATTATTTTTTGAACTACAGCCAAGCCATTTGCAACAGAAAAACAGAACATATGTAGTGGAAAAACATTTTTAATGGACAGCTCCTCTCTAGGACGGTAATTACTCTTGTAGTGAAAGTCCAGATAGTTTTCTTAGAGAGTTTCAGTCTATTTTGGAAGCAAAGCAGTAGTAATTAGAAGGCTGTTGAATTTAGAACAAGGGACTCATTCAGTTAATGAATACATCATTATTTTAAAAGCATGTTTGGCAGAATCAGATTGGATCAACAATGTCCTAAACACTGCTTACAGATATGAGCTCTCAGAAGAGCTACACGATGACTTGGTCTGCCTAGGCACTGGGGGAAACCTTAATGGATTTTATCGATCTAATTCTAAAGTTTGGCACATGGTTTATTTGAGAGAAAAACAGGCTTTGGGAGTATTTTTGCCCATACTCCTAACAGAAAGCAAAGATCCTGAAACACAGACACCGAGAGGGGGCTCAAGATACAAGATGGGTTGTGCATTTATTGAGCAGGAGCAGGACTTTTAGAAAATTTGTGTCCTAATTTACAGGAACACTGACAAGCTGACCATTTTTAGAAGTTCTCATGATGATTAGAGTTCTTAAACCTTAAAGCCTTTGTTGGTCCGCCATCTTAGAACTGACTGAAAGCAACAGCCTTGGTAGTGTTGGAGGCTGCAAAAATGTATTGGTTGAGCATTGGTGCACCATTAATACTTTGACACTCACCTAACAAAACATAAAATAAAATTTCCATTAATGGGAATCAGACTGGTACCAGATTTATCAAGCATCTTACTGTACCACTGAAAATGATTACTGTGTAAGGATACCATCTCATTCTAACTGATACATTCTGAAAGCCCCAAACCAATATTTTGGGGTCCCTTTACTAATTCTACATAACTCAAAATAGATTGGGAATCTAATTAAGTTAAATCTTTGCAGAAAAGGATGCTTTTCTGAATGTATTTCTAAAATAAACAAAAACATTTTTCTTTCTTAAAAAAAGAGATTCTACAGAATAGTTTGATCAATTCTAACCAGTCTAGTTTCACAAGGGACCATTCCACCCAGGAGGTTCTGTTGACTGTTACTGACACACTCTGCCCAGCTACAGCTACCATCATGTCATCAATTCTTATCGTCCTTGATTTTTCTTTTGCCTTTGATACAGTTAATCATCAGATAACTATTGCCACCTTTTCTAACCTAAGCATCATTGGGGCTGCTCTCAAATGGACTGAATTCTACCTCCGAGGCAGATCCTTCTAATTGTCTGGAGAGGAGAGATGTCAAAATAATGCCAAAAGTTGCAAAGCACAGGGATGCCTCTAGGATTGGTGCTGGGTTCTCTCCTCTTTTCAGGGTGTTCTGAGTGCACAGGTAGAGACCCATGACAGAAAGGAGTCTTTTCACCAAAAACTCCATACTCAATTAAATGATGATGTACCCATTCTCAATAATGATCAAGGGGTACCCTCCACCAAGCTAGATGAAACAATTAAGTCTCGCAGCAAAAGAGTGAGAAATACCACATTGCATTAACCAACCCAGTGTTCATGTGCTGCATTGTTGACATATAATCAACTCTGTTAAGGAGCTAAGTCTCCCAGTTGGATGTGGGGAGTCTTAATTTGGCTTTGCATCTTCTCCTTGTACAGTACCTTACTAGGCCCAATCAACCAGTCCCATGGTTTTTCATATCACTGCTATACCAATTTAATTCATCTGAACGTGTCATTTGCTTCAGAGGACCATGTGATCTCAGCTTGAATCTTGTATATCTCACTAATATCTCTACTTGGATGAAGAAACAACATTTCCATCTAAATTCATCAAAGACTGAACTCCTTATTACCGTTGCAAGTCGATCTATTCAATAAACTATTTTCATAAAGCTCAGTTTATTTTCACTAACACCTACAAAGTTAATACTTATCTTCAGGATGAATGATGATCAGCTATCCTTCACTGACCACACTGCAACTATTCGCCATTCACGTAGATTCAATCTGTAAAACATCTGCAAGACCAGGCCATATCTTATATAGTATGCAGCACAAGTTCTGGCCCTGGCATTAGTACTGTCTTATCCTGACTACTGAAAGTCCTTACTGGAAAGGGTACCTACATATGCTGTGAAGCCGCTGCAGATGATTCTGAACTCAACAGAATACATTGTTTTCAACTAGCCAAAAATAGTCACAGTTTACACACCTCTTTACTTTTGATTGTCAATTTTGTAACCTTGTCCTGTAGCACTTCAAAGCAATCTCCAAACTGATATTTAGTTGATTATGTTGACCTCTTCTGTAAGCTGCTTCAGATAAAAATGTCTCCTATATGACTAAATATGAATGTAAAATGTAAATGTCTGAATTGTTTCCCAGTCTGTGTCATTCCACATGCCTAATTGGGCTGTGCATACACCATGGGTTATTCAGTGCAGATTGATTGGTAAAAATGGCAAATGTATCCATTAAAAATTAAGCGTTCAACATAATAAAGTCTATAGAAAATGAGGGCACTGAATATTTACTAAATCCACTGTATTTAATTAACAGAAGTGGCTGGGGCAAGCTTTCCCCTCACTACGATAGAGTTGTTTCCTTAAGTCTCCTTGCCAAAACATACATTATATCCATTGTAGAGACCTGAAAAAAGGAAAATAGAAGAGTATATTAAATAAAATTTAGGAAATAATTCCATTGTCAATCCAACAGTCCTATTTTGACAGGTTTGTTTTTGGCTTAGAAAAAGCCCATACACTAACTATAGAGTAGTTAGTAAGGTTACTAAAGAATGACTACCCACTGTAGTTGATTTGAACTCTCCTTAGTCAAATAAGTAATTAAATTGCATTTAGAAACTGTATTCAGAAACATATTTGGACCACCTACAACCTCACACAAATCACAAACTGTGTTGAACAACTTGTATGGACACAATGAATAATTTGCTGATGACATATCCTGAAGTCTTGCGATCATTGGTTAATTATGTACTTTAGGATTATATCACAATATATGTACTAGATCAGAGGTCCCAAACTCCAGTCCTGGAGGACCACAGTGGCTGCAGGTTTTCATTCTAACCCCTTTTTTAATTAGTGACCTGTTTTTTCTGCTAATTAACTTCTTTTGAATTAATTTTAATTGACTTGTTTATTTTTTAAGACTAGGGGGCTCTGCCCCTGCTCGCTTTCCTCACCAGCCCCCGGGAGGGCGCTACATGCTAGCTACTTCATGGCTTTGCCGCTCGCATATGGGGAAGCGGATGTACAATTTAAACAGATTGTTATTTTCATGGGAATTGTTACATATGCATAATATACCTAACTATTTTACATTACATTAAAGTGAATAATTAACCATAGTAAAACATAATAAATTGAAAGAAAATTATGTTTCATGTTGCGTTAGAGGTATTCGTTGCATTATACGCTTTCGTTCTGTTTGGCTTTGAAATTAACAAGTGTAAATAAGAAGACAACACTGTCATAAAGGTTTGGGATTTCCGGCCCCGTATACTGTAAATATTCAAAAGAAATTATGGTCAGTTTGCTGACTATCGTCCAAAACAAAGACAATCATCCCTTCGCAGATGGGAACATAAATAAGGTGGGACCGGAAACTGGTGACTGGAATGCTGGGAGGAACCGAAGTGATTTATGGGGCCATGATGTCAACAGGGTGAGACCAGAGGAAGGGGTGGAATGTGGAAGTGACAGTGGGTGGTTTGGTAGAGTCCTGAGAGCGTTTAAGGCGGCGTTGCGTCTGGTTTTCTGTGGGAACAAGAGAAAGAAAGGTTAGTGTGCCATCTCCATCCCCTGTCAGGATGCTGTACACTGCTCGTCGGGTCTTTTCGCAGCTCCCTAAGCACGTGTGTGTGACATGACCCACCCTTGAGCCCAGGCCCATTGGGTCGGGTGGCCCAAACCAAGAGGTCGTGAACCCGGGAGAGAGCGTCAGCATTGGCTTGCAGGTTACCTCAACGATAAGTGATGGCAAACTTGTAGGGCTGAAGGTCCAAAAACCACCTGGTGACTCAGGGGTTCGACTCCTTGTGGACAGCCATCCACTGGAGAGCGGCATGGTCCGTCATCAGGGTAAATTCCTAACCCAACAGGTAGTACCTCAGATGCGTTACCGCCCACTTGATGGCCAAAGCTTCCTGCTCCACCGCAGCATATCTGGTCTCCCGGTCCAGCAGTTTCTGGCTCAGGTAACTTACAGGGTGCTCGACACCGTCGATGCTTTGGCTCAGCACGGCACCTAGACCTGTGTCCGAAGCATCGGTCTGGAGGATAAAAGGTCGCGTAATCCACCATGAGTAAAATGTATTTATAGCCACGGGTCGAAGGCAGCAGGGGCCTACAAGATCGACTCCGATCCTCTCAAAAGGAATATCAATAAGAGGAATCGGAACGAGAGGAGCACGGTCCCTCCTGGGTATCTTGACGTAACTGACAATCCGGACAGGATTGGCAGAAACAATGGACCTCCTCATTAATTCCGGGCAAATAAAACCGGAGTTTGATCCTCTCCAGCATTTTTTCTGCCCCGAGGTTGGTGCCAAGGAGGTGGACGTGTGCCAGTTCACAGACCTCCCGCCGGTAGGTTCGTGGCACTAGCAACAACTTCCACACCTCGCCTTCGTGATCAGCGACTCGATACAACAGATCATTCTCTAAAACAAAGTAGGGTCCCGGTGGTATGGGAGCAAGCGGCGTATTGCCGTCAATCTAAACAATAGCATTCCGGGCAAACTTTAGAGAGTCATCACTCCACTGCTCTCTTTTGAATGATGCCGGTGTGGATTTAAACTGGTTGTCCACACGGCTCAAGGGATCCAGAGGGCTGATGCTGACCTGCCTTGTTTGTACTTCCGGGCCAGGGTCCGTCACCAAAATGTCTCCCCCTCTGGATTCCACGTCATCAGCAGTCGCCGAAGTACACGGCGTGGGAGTCGCGGGGATGGTGCCCTGTCCGTCCATAATAAGACCCAACCCGGTGGTGGGAGTGGTGAAGTTCTTACTGCAGTTGTTTTTAAACCAGTCCTGTCCCAAAATAACTGAAAAGGGTTGGTTCAGGAAGCACGGCAACTCTGAGCCATCTCGGTTCACCCTTCCATGTGATGAAGCAGTTAGCGGACCTGGATGACTTGGTCTTTCCGTGCACACAAGTAACCCTCACATACTGGGATACCCACTGTCACGGTAATACAAAACAGCGAGCAACACTCCATATGTGCAAAGCATAGAATTATTCAACTAAAAATGATATATCGAGCTCATCTGTCTCGCTTAAAACTGTCCAAAATGTTTCCAGGGCAAGATCCAACCTGCGAACTCTGCAACCAAGCTCCTGCCTCACTGGGTCACATGTTTTGGGCCTGCACCAAACTAACATCATTTTGGACCAAAATTTTTAAGTGCCTTTCAGACAGCATTGGGGTCACAATCCCTCCTAACCCATTAACAGCTGTGTTCGGTGTTCTTCCAGCCCAGGTTGAAGTGGAGAAGAACAAGCATACAGTGATTGCATTCACTACACTTTTGGCATGCGGACTTGTTTTGTTAAATTGGAAGAATCCTAACTCTCCTCTGATAAGTCAGTGGGAAACCGATGTTTTATATTATTTGAAATTGGAAAAAATCAAATTCTCAGTTAGAGAATCTGTACAGAATTTTTTCAAAACCTGGCAGGATCTAATCAATATTATTTTAGAATAAGAGAAATAACTATTATCGCATTTATTTTCCTTCTCCATTTTTTATTTACCTATATATATTTCTTCCTTTCTTTTGTTTATTTTTGCCTTATTAAAAAGCCCTAAGCAATTCTCCTTTGGCTAAGCTCTCCTTCTCAGGGGTGGGGTTTGATTTGTCTTCAATTTTTTTTTGTTATAAATTGATCTATTTGTATGGAATGATTACAATAAAATTAATAAGTAAAAAAAAAAAAAAAAAAAAAACGGCAAGCAACAATAGTAATGTTGCTCCCAGAATCGAACAATGCCACCACCGAGTGCCCATTAATTAACACCACTCCCGTGTTCGGAACAGCCAAGGGATTAGACAGAGCACAATACCTCTATCCTTTGACCCGGGTGCAGTCCATGGGTTCCACATTTTGAGGACAGGCGGGCAGGGTGTGCCCGACTTCGCCATACTTGAAACAGCATGGCAAAGCCGGGGCTCTCTCCTTCTGCTTACCTAGAGTCTCTGCATTGCAACGGAAGGGCTCAGGGGTAGTGACACGTCCCTGTCGGGCACCACAAGCAGACCTCTCCACTGCCCCGACTCGGTTCACCGCCAGTTGACGCTCCAATACGCCCAGGAGGCTTTTCATATCTGTAAAGGGGTGTCGCCGGACCTGCTGGGAGAGATAATCTGGCATACCATTGATAAAGCCTTCACAGGCTACCTGCTTGACAATATGCCGAGCCTGGTTGACATCTGGCCTTAGAAATACAAACAAGGCAGGTCAGCGTCAGCCCTCTGGATCTATCCTTGAGCTGTGTGGACAACCAGTTTAAATCCACACCGGCATCATTCAAAAGAGAGCAGTGGAATGATGACTCTCTAAAGTTTGCCCGGAATGCTATTGTTTCGATTGACAGCAATACGCCGCTTGCTCCCATACCACCGGGACCCTACTAAGGCCTTAGTCCCAAAACTCAAAACCCTGAGCTCGGCTGGGGAGATCGGGGTCATACCTCCATTGCCTCCACTCACTCACCTGCTGGTCCGACGTAATGCCGTAGCGACTCAATATCTCAGCCTTGAGGAGGTCATACTGGGCGGCTTCCTTGACGGGTAGGTCGTGATAGGCCTTCTGCGCGATCCCTTTCATTTACGGAGCCAGTATAAACAGCAATTCCGCGCGCGGCCATTGATTACAAGAGGCAGTCCTCTCGAATGTAGAGAGGTACACCTTGATGTCATCCGCATCCGTAAGCAGCACAATAGGAGGAGGGGGAGGCCGCGTGGGCTCCGGTCTAGCAGCTTCGGCTGCTGCGAGCCGGTTTTTGGTCTCCGCCAACTCTTGCTTGGTGGTGGCTTGCTCCAGCTGAAGGTCCTGCAGCTGGCCCGCCAAACTGGTCAACACGCTGTTGAGGTCCTGTCCTTCGCTCATTTTCGGACAATGTATCCTGCTGACTACGCCACTGTAAATAAGAAGACAACACTGTCATAAAGGTTTGGGATGTCCGACCCCGTATACTGTAAATATCCATCCATCCATCCATTTTCCAACCCGCTGAATCCGAACACAGGGTCACGGGGGTCTGCTGGAGCCAATCCCAGCCAACACAGGGCACAAGGCAGGAAACAATCCTGGGCAGGGTGCCAACCCACCGCAGGACACACACAAACACACCCACACACCAAGCCCACACTAGGGCCAATTTAGAATCGCCAATCCACCTAACCTGCATGTCTTTGGAATGTGGGAGGAAACCGGAGCGCCCGGAGGAAACCCACACAGACACGGGGAGAACATGCAAACTCCACGCAGGGAGGACCCGGGAATCGAACCCAGGTCCCCAGATCTCCCAACTGCGAGGCAGCAGCGCTACCCACTGCGCCACCGTGCCGCCTACTGTAAATATTCAAAAGAAATTATGGTCAGTTTGCTGACTATCGTCCGAAACAAAGACAATCATCCCTTCGCAGAGGGGAACATAAATAAGGTGGGACCGGAAACTGGTGACTGGAATGCTGGGTGGAACCGAAGTGATTTATGGGGCCATGATGTCATCAGGGTGAGACCAGAGGAAGGGATGGAATGCGGAAGTGACAATGGGTGGTTTGGTAGAGTCCTGAGAGCGTTTAAGGCGGCGTTGCGTTTGGTTTTCTGCGGGAACAAGAGAAAGAAAGGTTAGTGCGCCGTCTCCATCCCCTGGCAGGATGCTGTACACTGCTCGTCGGGTCTTTTCGCGGCTCCCTAAGCGCGCGTGCGTGACACAAGCAAATACTTTTTAAACTTACACTTTTACTGTAAAACTTCAATAAAAACAATATTTGGAATTAACTTTTCGTCAATATCGCATTGAATTTTGATTCCGTGTTTGGAGTTACATCATGAAAATGCAACATATAACTGCCCATGAGTGAATATTGTTCCTTTCTCTTAAATAAATAAACCGACTTTTTCGAATGTTTGTCCCTGTGATTTGTTAATTGTCATAGCAAAAGCTATTCTAACGGTAAACTGTAACCATTTTAACACGAATGGCATATCAAGATCTCCTTTGGTGTCTAATGTTATCCGCGGAAGTTGTACTACATTACGTTTCTTGTCGCATGTTAAAATTTTACGTGTCAGAATTGTTCGACCAATTTTGATTACAACTAATCTTGTCCTATTGCATAGCCCATCACTCATACATAAATTAAGAGTAACTTGGCTGGTGGAAGACCGGACAGTATTAACGGTTTTAGATATTCGACGGCATATTAAGTTGATGTTTTTATCTTCCACACCTTCACCACCAACTGTTTCAGCATAGTCTATTGATACGCATTTAACCAATTTGCGGTGTAACCATTCAACAATTTTCATGTTAATTCATTTGAATTCATCGTTTCTCTGTGCTAGGATTGTCTGTGTACTCATTTCTTCTGTTGATAACCCTTCGGGATGAAATTCTTCAATAAGATTCGGACATAATAAGTCTTCTTTTATTGGGAACTTAAAGTGAGGAAAACATAAAAATTTATAACAGCCGAGAGCACAGGAACTGTGTCTGACAAAATCATTCACACAAATGAAAGGTGAGATGACCGTGGGCATCGGCTGTTAACTGTATATGGTTGAGAGAAGGGTGGGACTTAAAAAATCTCTTGGCAAAAATCTCGTCTTGTGGAACTTGAAAAAATCTCTTGCCAATAGTTTCGTCTTGTTTCAAGATTTTCTTTTATAATAGAGAGATTTGTTCCCCTGAATTTTTTCATCCTTCCTCTGAATTGCTTAATTTCTTTCCTTAAATGGAACCCAAACAGAAATGAAATGTGAAATGAATGAGCCTACAGAAGGCAAACTAAGTCATGGCCCAAAACTCCAACCAATTTCACTCCAGTTTCCTAATTAGGTGCAGAGTCTTCTCGTTAATTAGACTCATTCTAATTCCATGGCTTGTTCCTGCTCTCATTGTGCAATAGCAAACATTTACAAAATTGTTGATTTTCTTTTTTCTAAGAGCACTGTTAAAATGTTTTGGGGACCTAAGCAGATCAACATTCCTGAGACTTTCATCTTTCTTTATTTTCAGATATTGCATGACGGACACAGTTTGCTGGTCATGTTTTGGCTCATTTTGTATCTCATTATTGTTTGGCAGCTAATTAAGGAAAAAGAAACAATTAAGGAGTCTGAGTCTTCAAGAGCGAGTCAATAAAAATTAATTCAAAAGAAGTTAATTAGCAGCGAAAACAGGTCACTAATTAAGAAAAGGGTTTGAATGAAAACCTGCAGCCACTGTGGTCCTCCAGGAATGGAGCTGGGGACTCCGGTATTAGATTATATCAATGCTATACAAAAGTTCTTCACCTGACATGAATACACACCTAACTTGTGTGCAAGAGGTACTTTTTTGACTGAATTTCATTAGCACTCGGTTCTGTTTCTTGATTATCAAATTTCCTGGCAGGGATTAAAGATAAAGAGTGTACCAAAGTTCAAGTTGTTATGAAATGGCTAGTGTCTAATATATAATTAGTTTAGCGCTTTTTTGACCTTGCTAAATACTACACATGCTTTACTAAGAATGTTAGTATAATAATAGCTCTGATCAGAAATTTGAAAACAAAGGCGCAAAAGAAATTTTTATGGACTAAGAAGGCCAGTAACGCTTTCAAGATGGTTGGGTAGCCCTTAATTCCCCCTTAAAAATGTTTAGCAACATTAGGACTGAATACTTTGACTGACATCAAACCTGCATATTTGAAGGCACTGGAAACACATCCTCTCCAAAGAAGGTGAGCAATTGGTTACTATTTGTACCTAACTCAGTACATTCAATAGTTTTTTGTTTTTATTGCGGACATAATGCACTGCTCTCTGAACATCCGGGAATTCAAAAGACTAAAGAATTAATTTCCCAATACCTATGGCAGCCATTTCTTTGACAGGATAATTAAGATTGTGTCAAAGCATGCACAAAATGCACTTGGCCAAAGTTATGAAATACACATCTAACTGCTCTTCTTCAAACATTGCCATCATCATATGGATCGTGACAGCACATTTCTATGCATTTTGTTATTGTGCTCTCTCCCTTGTAAGGTTACGCCACAATTTTTGTGGTAGCTGATAGATTTTCTAACATTTAATATTTTGTGCCTTTATAGAAACTTCCATTTGCTCAGAAGATTGGCCAAAATCATAGTTCATTTGGTTGGATTATCAAAATCCAGTAAACCAAACTGAGGTGCCCAGTTTGTTTCCAATTTCTTGCAAAGTTTTGTTTCTGAAACTTGGGGTACAATTAAATTCAACTTCTGTTTTTTTTTCATCCAAAGACTAACGTATAGACAGAAAAGGTCAATCAGGAGTTAGAAAAGTACAGTATCTAAGATGAACTATAGACAATCTTCAGTTGAACTGGACAGCCATCTTTCCATTATCTAAATTCTTCAGGAATATACACAGTTCAAGGGCTACTGCAATTTCTCCCATTTCTGTAAAAATAGTGTCATCCTTCAAATGAGATGTAAAACTGAGGTCTTGAATCTCTGTGGTCGTAAAAGAACCCTTTACATCCTTCACAAAGAGAAAGGTTTATCCCAATGTCTTGGCTACATTTCCTATCAAGGCTTGATCATTATGGCCCCCTAATCAATCCCTGTCCCTTACTGGCTATCTATCTTTCTCATCCTTTTACCACCTAATAGCTAATGTGTGTGAGAGTGCTGCCATAAGAAAGGCTGCTGTCACATCATCCAGGTGGGTTCTACATATTGTTTGTGGTTGAAGTGAATTCTCTATGTAAAGGGCTTTGAGTAGTGAGAAAAGTATTAAATAAATGTGATGTCTTCTTCTTCTTCTGCACTTTTTCTTGGTAATCTGAACAGCAAGTGTTTGAAGGTATGCTATTATAAGAAGTTATTTTTAATTCATCAAATTTGCATTTGCTTATTTTTTTCCAAATTTGGCATAACTCTTAAACTTCAGGCAACTATCCTTCTAAGCCTGTTAATAAGTTATCATTTACTTCAGTTGTGAGATATCCTCTCAGTTTCTAAATCTGTTTAATTCAAAGTTAGGGAAGCTAAGGGACTGGGGTTTATACCAGTGGCATTGGGCACAACACAAACAATAACTAGTTATTCAGTGTCTATCTATTAAAGGACATCAAATTTGTTATAATGAAAATAATTATACAAATAACCCCTGTATAAACCCACAATAAAACTAAAACTGATGTTGGTCATCCCCTCATCTCTCACTACACAACTCTTAGGAAATGATAATTTACTTTTGTAACTTCTAATCTATGGAACTCTCCTTCCGAAGTCTGTTACTGAAATGCTCCCAACTATAGTTGCTAATGGGTGACACTCAGTTCACTTTTATTAATAAACTGTTCTTCATACGTTAACTCTGTTATTTTTAATTGAGTCTACTGTCTCACATTTTTTTATTTATAACGTGAAATGTCCACTATTCCCTACTACTCTCCACCCCAATACTCATTTCTTTTTATATTATTGTTATTTTAAAATTGAATTTTGTTAATAAGTGTGAAATCTGTTACAGTATTATAATGTTCTGCTTATGACGTTTTACAGTTAATGAATGCTTTTATAGAACATGAAGACTGATTGACTGATAATATGTTCAGTTGTTTCCACTGCTGACTCCAGCTGCTAGAGCACCTCAAGGTGGCCCACACGCACACTTACTTTGAGATTATTTGGTTTTGTGATCACACTGCTATAAGACATCATAATTGCAATGCACTATTCAATGATCCTCAAGAATATAGCCACCACTAGTGAACCCTCTTTCTGTCTTGTCTTGCCCATTTTCTCCCTCAATATTTTAGTAAGACTTTTTATATTTTAGCACTGAAACCTGACTCTTCACTATCTGGCAATCTGATTGATGAATCTGAGTTTTACAGATGTCAAGAGACACCAGGTCCATACAAACATGGTTTGATGTGTTTGGTGTGGAGGACTTCAAGTGGCCGTCACAGAGCCCTGACCTCAGTCTCACTGAGCACCTTTGGGATGAATTAGAAAGCTGATTGTGAGCTAGGTCTTCTCGTTCAACATCAGTACCTGACCTTTCAAATGCTCCTTTGCGTGAATGAACACAAACTAACACACATACATTTCAAACTCTTGTAGAAAGTCTTCCTAAAAGAGTGGAGGCTGTAATAGTTGCACAGGGGGTTATTCCCAGCTCTAAATTAATCTCCATGGTTTTGGAATGGGATGTCCAAAATGCTCATATAGGTGTGATGGTCTGGACAAACTGTTGGTCATATGGTGTATTAGTATTGTAGGTAACAGAGTGGATGGGCTGGCATCTCAGCCAGGAATGAGGGTGGTTCCTTGCTAAAATAGGAGGCCGTAATGAAAGGCCGAGGATGGACAGGCATCCGGCTGGGTTTGTTGTTGGTGCCTTTCCTATCTGGGACACCATAGTGGATGAACAAGGAGAGATTGTCTATCCAGAACAATTCCTTCCCCAGTACACTAGGTGGCAGCATACCCAAGGTGGATCTCCATGGTTCAGGATCACATAGGAGTTGTAGTAGCAATGGGCATCCCTGCAAGGTGCCTTGTGGGCTGCCAGGGGATGCTGCAGAAAGGATGAGTCCTTAGTTTAAATGGGTTTCGCCTGACCTGCAAATGCTTCCTGAATTCAGTATGGTGGCACCAAATGTACTCTAGGATCAGGCACAAGAGAACCTGCTCAACCTCAGAGTTAGAGTCGCTCACGTGGAGGAGGGGAAAGAGCGATATATTATCTGCAGTTGTGGAGCGGAAAGAGGGTAAAAACTGTAATTCTGGCCACTCTTCTTCCCAGGGGTCGAGCTCCTGGAGGCAGCTTTAAGTCCCTTCTCAACCCCAGAATGACTTTCAAGATCAATAATGCCCTATATTATTCCAGGGACACCAAGTTAGATCTAATTTCTGAGCCACTGAGCTGACTCTTTTTCATCACAGGCCATGTGTAAATGTTAGCACCCATGAATCTTAGTCCCATATGTTTCCAACTGGGAACATGTGACCTCAATCAGTCTGAAGTTGTTACCACTTTAGCTTATCTTTCACATTGATGCTAGGGCTCCTGCTTGGAGCCATTTCAAGGGACTCCTTGCACCCATATATGGTGTGCCAATCCTGGTGGCGTCCATACTATTGTACTAGTATAGTTTTTTGTGTTGCCAATTGCCTGCAAAGTTTAGGCCTTGTATGGCCCTGTCCCATTCAATCTTGTTCCCAACTACATCCCTTCTAATCCATGACAACCCCGATAATACTGAATGTATGCAATTTCATCTCTCCACTTTTTGAATATATTCTGCCCAATACAGAATCACAGGGAGCCTAAGCCTATAACCAACAGGTGCATTAACAACAACCAGCCGTGGACACGATGCAGTTAATTGCAGAGTACACTCATTCACACTGACCTAGTTTAGTAAAACTGACAGCTTGTCTTTGGAATGTAAAATGTAGTTCATATAACATCTACAGAGAGTTGAACCAGGATTACAAAAGCTAAGATATGAAAATCCAATTCCCTGAAATGTAATTACTGCATATGATAAGGACGGAGCTTTGTGATGGATTTGTGCCATATTAGGGTTACTTCCTACCTTGCATTCCAGAATGCTGGATATCTGCAATGCTAATTGGATTAAGCAAATCTAGAAAATCAATGTAGGAGGACCACCCCGACTCCAGTCTCCTCGGGATAGCAAGTTTTGTTAAAAAAATTAGACTTTTGCATTTTTTTACTACAACTAAAAACAATAAAATGTAAACGTGCAGATGATAAATTGAACTGATGTCCCCTGACTGAAAGAATCCTTGCGTAAACCAGCTCCAACCATCAGCTCACTCAAACAAAACATCAAAAGTAATGTTAGATGTTCTACACTTTTTTAAATCAGTTTTCTATGTGGCCTGTAGGGGCTCTCAGGTTACCAAACTCCAGACACAACTTCACCACAACAGTCGTGAGTTCAAATAAACTGTTTTTTAAACAAAATAATTTCCCACGGGCTTCCTTACAATAGACAATTCTCCTCTTCTTCCTTTGCTCCTTTCTTTTCTCCTCCAGTCCTCCCAGGTGAGCATTGTCCTCCTCTCCCAACCCTTTTGAACCCGGACTCGGGAGTACTTCTGGTGCATCAACTCTATAGTGAGAAGCCACTTATGGGTCAAGCAGAATTTCCATTTGACAAGGGGAAACTGGGGAAAACACATAGTGCCGGGAGGTAGACACCCCTGTCCTTCCATTATATCTCCCTGACCTGGGAAGGGGACACCAACCATCCTGGCCAGGACATGCATCTACCAACATTCTCCATCCATTATGAGGGGCTCCCATCCAGGTAACCAATCATCTGTTCCACCCAGGAGGACAGCCCATCTTGAGTTCCATCATAACTGTAATGTGACAGATGAAGCAAGTCTGACTGGTGACATCAGACAGACAATTACACTCTAGCTTAGCCAGGGAAAGGCTTGTTAGTGTTAAAGTTGACACTGAATGTGTACCCAAAAGGAAAAGAAAAGAAGAAATGATGGTGTCAAATTTTAAAGTGCTGCCCAGGGGCAGATTTACCATAAAACTAATGAATCCTGGAGAAGCCCCAAAAATGACTTAAGTCCACATTGCTTCAACATTTTGGGTGTCTACTGTATGAGAAGGGGTTTAAAAAATAATTTTAATAATACAGTATAATTCATAATACAAAATAATAGTTAAAGGTAAAAAGGTTATTAAAGCATCGTGTAGAATAGCTGTAAACGAAAAAACTTTCAAATTTAGGATGTTTCATTCTAAATATATTTAATATAAAAGTATTAGAAATAATTTAAAATACTATTAAGACTTAAGACAGATATAAAAATTAGGCTAGCATCAAATAATAAAAAAATATTTTATTGCTTATGATCATTATAAAGGACAACATTTCAATAACTTTCAATTTACACAAATAACCTTATAAAACCTTATACTTATAATATACTAAATAATATAATATACATATATATATATACTTATAATATACTAAACATATAATACTATTACAACAAATAATAAAAAAATTACCTATGTACAATTAAAATACAGTAAAATATTAAAAGGTAATAAAAATATCTTCTTTGGTAGACAGAAATGGAAGATGACATGTCACACCAAAAAACATGAGCCATTGAAAGGGTAATCACAATGCTAACTAACAGGAATCATGTTAGCACTGTGATTGCCTTTTCAACATGATAGTCATAATGGCAATCTTGACAAGAACATTGTTCAATAAAGTGTTCATAAGGATACAATATTTTATTTACCCTACACAAAAATAAATGTTACATTTAGAAAAACAAGGTATGTAATAAAGGTGAAATAGTGTTAGATTAGGTTAAGCCTATTGTTACTATGAACAGTGGTTACCCAGACCTCATTGCTGGTTGTGAAGGGCCCCCATAACAGTTCAAGCTTCAAGGCTCCAAAAATGTAGGACAGCCATTGGTGCTGCCCTCCAATGGGCTTTAGATTCAATCTGTACAGTGCATTGAGGAGCAGATCTTGAGACTGCCAACCTAGTCAGAATGCGAAGACTATACATGTCAAAGTTAGCACTAACAATAGACTACACTGAAAACAGGTGTGACAATTCAATGACAGAATTAAAAAAACTATTAAGAATTCCTTCTGGCTTTAATATTAGAATATTGTGTGGGATTTGTAACTGCACATATACTGAGTTTGAGAGAGATTTTTCATTTTCATTTGCGTACTTTATGGACAGAATAATGAGTTCAAAGGTCAGAGGTTCTTTAATGTGTATTTAAAGTGTTGCTAAAGAACTAGTGGAAAAAAAGTAATTTATGACCTGTTAAGCTGCAGTGATCATTGTTGGTGATTTTGATATATGTAAACATGCAGATGAAGATTCAGATGCAGCAGGCTTCATTTCTGGAAGGTCCAATTAGTCTGTCTTCTGCCTATCTTTACCAAGCAATAATTGGACCGACCTTCAAAATGTTGCAACATAGTTGGAAATAATTTTAATTTTCACTTTGTCTAAATCTATAAATGCTACCCAAGGGAACATTTACTCTCTGTTAGGTTTAATGGATTAACATTGAATTTATTTCCACAATAATGCATTATTAATAAATATAGCTTTGATTGCACCCTAGAATAATTTAAGATGATACTTAAAGCCATTCCAGTTGCTGTTATTAACCTGAGGAGATTAATACAGTGTGAGACTGGTATGGGATGTAAGGTATATTTGGACATATGTGCAGGGCTTGCAAATGACCCTGCATTTTCTTCTGTCTTAATTATTTTATTTTACTAAATCTTTAACAAGAAAGTCTTTATTGTGGGTTGTTAGGGAGTCTCGTTTTATCTACTTTTAATCCCTCAGGAAGTGTGGGTATTAGGGTGTAGTAAATAAATCTGCCAGCAGGTGGTGATATGATTCCATCACAGCCAAGTATAAAAAAACACACGGAATCAAGCGCAGCAGACATGCACTCTGGAAAAGTCCAAATGTCTGCCAGCTGCCTACCCATCACTTTTCTGTCAAACACTGCAGGACAAGACTATTGCTTCAAGAGCCCAAATGCATTAAATAAAATCCACTCTGCTTCCATCAAAGCTTTGCCTGTAAGGTGGTTTTCTGACATGCTCTGTTGTCCTTTTATAAATCCCTGAGCCTACTAAGTTTATCTGTGCACTAGTTTCAGAAATGGAACATGATATTTCTTCTTTGTGTGGCTCTCTCTTTACAGAAGTGTTTGTCTAATGTTTAAGGCTCTAAAACTAGATGGGGGTTCCTAGAAAAACCTTGCCATCTTTTTTTACCACAATCTGACCTTTAAGATATTCTGTCACAAAGTCCTGGGGTACCACATTAGCAGGGAGGATTGATACAGTCAGTATGTGAATGAAAGAGGTACTTTTAGAGCATTGTGATGAAACCCATGGCCTCTTTATTTAGTCCTGCATGTGGAAGAAACCAGTAAAGGGAAATGTAGCATTATCTGATGTAGCATTGTTTTGGAGATTACAGAATGGTATTTACCCTGTCCAGATTCAGGATGACCACATTAAAGGAAGAATCCTACTGAGAAGTGGACACCATTGTCATAAGTGGGTACTGCTTGACACATCTAACATAACATAACACAACGTACAGGGGATATGCAAAGCCACCAGCTTGCACTCTCATCCCAATTCTGTTGATTAAAAGAAGTATTTGAGAAAGAAGCACTTCAGCCACAACTGAGAGAAAAAAGAGCGAAGTCATAATGTGAACAACTATAGAAGTCTGCTAATCATTTTTTAAAAATACAACGGTTTCATTTGCATTGTTAAAAGAAGTCTCTGATTATTGGTTTACAGGGAATAAATCCTGACAGTCATGGTGACCCTTAAGAAGAGATTTTGATCTCTGAGTAATTATAGAGCATCCTCTAGCCCCTGGCACTTTGGTTTGATTTCTGCCTTGCATGCTGCCACAACAAGCTCCACTCTCTCCAATGCTAAATTTGAATAATTACATTTAGAAAAAGAATGGATGGATGTATACTAGCATGTGGTTCATTGGTTAGTGCTGCTGTCTGATGGATCCAGCATCCTGGGTGTAAATGCCATGTTTTGTGACTATCTATGCAGTGTATGCATGTTCCTCTTATATCTGCATGTGCTTTCTTTAAGTAGTTCAGTTCAACCCTCACATGCCAAAGAAGTGTACTTAGTTAATTGGCAACTACTATATGGTGTGGTAAGAGGGAGTGTATGAGTGAGGGTACTCTGTGGTGGATCACAGTATCATCCAGAGATGGTTTCTACTTGAGCCCAGTGCCACCTGCAATGGGCTCCAGCCTGCTGAGATCTTGTATTAGACTCATAGGTTAAGGAAAAGGGTGGCTAGATATTTGTGATAAAACAGAAAGCCATGTGATTTACCATCCTGAGTTGGTTCCTGTCCTGCATCTATTGGCACGAAAATAGGCTGGAGCATCTATTACACTAAATTAAATTTGGTGGGCATGAAGATGAATTTATGGATTTATATGATGTGAATTTGACAAAGGCAAGGGAGAGGGCAGAGGGTAGTCCAACAAAAAGCTTATGGCATATGCCAGTGTGCAAAGGCAGTAGAACTTGTCATGCATGGTGCATTGAAAGTGGTGCATTGTTTTCTAAGATGTTACAGAGCAGCTGGCCCAGCAGAGATCATAGGCATTCTCCTTAAAAAGAGAAGAAAAGAAAGAAATAGAGAGAGAGAGAGAGAGAGAGAGAGAGAGAGAGAGAGAGAGACCATGTTGGACTAGACCTCCAAAGATAATAGGCATAAAGAAAGTCAGACAGAATACCAGAGAACCTCCAGGTCACTAGAGGGAACTAAGTGGAATAGAAAGTACTGTGCTGTTCCTTTAAGACAAGATGAAGAAGATATGGTGCTCCCTTGAAGACATTGCTCATTATAGGTTATAAAGTCTCAGAACTGTATGGAAACCATGAAACATAATAGTATTTTCAGCCTAGTATGCCTGTAGCCAAAGAAGGGCAAGTTATGGTCCAAGAATTGACCTTAGCAGGGATATTAAAGCCAATTCATGCACATGGGAAGCTGGGCAGATAGCTTGTTGCATGGTTTCACCAGTTGCAGGAAAGGAAGTCAAGGTTCTGAAGAAGTGAGAGAGAGAAAGACTTGGGTAAGAAACAAGAGTGTTTTGATGGTACCAGAGAGGTAGGTAATGGGCAAGTCAGTCCATCTTGTGGACAGGGGCTCAACATACCTTTATACAGTAGGTAAGTCTTTTCTAGTCTCCCTTTTGTGCTTTGTTTAAATTTTGATACCTGTGTCTTTGAAGCTACACAAGATATAGAGAGCCCCTATGAGCATGCCTTTTTTTCTGTACGCTTTTTTTTTAACAAATTGTCTCACCTTCAAAATGACTAGAATTTATTCCAAAAATGACCAAATCTGGCTATTCCACAGCTGGAAGGTCCTAACAGAAATACTAGCAAGTTAAAAAGTGTTATACTAAAATGAAGCATCTCTCTCTGTGTGGAACTAGACATCCATTACGCTCAGGTAAGGAATTTCCTCACACAACAATGTGGAAAATATGTTTGATGATGTTTGAGCAGTCTGAGCAAAATATGTTTTCTCAGCGAGATATTCTTTTTGCATTGTCACCTTCTATAAAAGAAGAATGGGTTGCAAGACAGGGCATTACAAATGTGGACAGTAATGATCCATTCTTACAGACCTGCTTAATCAAATCTGAGTCATGGGGTCTATCTCAGGAGCACAGGGCACAACCTCAGTTGGAGGTGGCCAGTCAACTACTGGTTACACTTACTCACACGGGGCCAATTCTGGAATGAGCTAAGTAGGAGTGAGTAAATGTACATGTACATACATTTTTGAGTGTTACCGAATTTATATAAAAGGTGGACATGTGTGTACATGCCTGTGAATAAGTCTGAGATAAGCTGCACTGATCAATGCCATTTTATTTCAGTTTCAGCTGCACACAGTCAAACTGGCAGCAATTTTATATGGTCATTTCCATCATTAATAATTCACCATTTAATTAAAACACAATAGTCTTTGTGTTGTGCATTGAGCAATTGCCATTGGTGGTGATCCACTTCTCGCTTGGACTGCCTTACAATGATTCAGTGTAAATTCCCTCATAGTTGTGCAGAAAGAATGACTCCAGAATGCTAAAAAGACAGATTTATGAAGGCACAGGCTCCACTAAAGAGTTGGTCAGTACTGGAACAGACTGCAGTTTGCAGGTCATGGGTTCATTGATTTTGTGAGAATGAGGGAACAGCTGATAGACCTGCTGTAGACCCTTAGCCCATCACCCTGAAGATGTCCTCATACCAACTCCTCATCTGCTAACGTTCCTTCAGTGCCGTGTGCTCCTGGATTGCCTATAATGAGCTATTTGGGCATGCCCTGAGCTAAAATATCTCAGGGTCAGCACTGTCAGAGACAAGGAATTATGTTGACAGTTCATTTTGAGGCCTGGGTACAGCACACCTGTCATCAGGAGCTCAGTCAGATCAGAGGTGGCGACTTATGGAATGATGCCTCTAGTCTCACTCCTTCTAACCAAGCAGTCACGCAGGCTCGAGGACACAGACAAAAAAATGTCAAATGTCAAAGAAGTCCCCCAAAGTGCCACATGACACCAGGGCGAGTTTCTAGAGACTTTGAAGATTGTACAGTCTCACATGTGCTACTGTGATAAGAGCACACAGGTTTTGGTTCTTCAAGATACAGTGAACGTGTCAGAAAAGACGTGACCCACACAGAGTTTTGTCAGAGCTCATGTGGCTTTGAGAGATAGGAGCAAGGAGGGGCAGCACTTTATGTGGGCAACTCAGAAATGAAAGATTAAAGACATTTCCAGCAGGTTTACAGGTAGGAACAGAGCCAGGTTTGTACAGAGGTTAATAACTTATTCTGCATCACCAGTTCACTAGTGGTGGGCAAAGTTAGTGTTGGTGGGTGCGGTTGTGTAGGTTTTCATTCCAGCCCAACTGATTGTAATGGGGTCAGTTGGAATGAGTTCATTCTTGTTCTCAGAAGTCTTGCTAGTCACTTGAACTAAGGCAGCTGTTTATTGGCTCATGCTGCCTAGTGTGCGGACTCATGTCATTCCCAGTGTGAACAGTCTGTGAGTGGAGCACTAAGTGAAGAGAACCTGGTTACATAGTGCTCTATCTTTTTTATTCATACTCAATCATTTATTTTTTAATTCACTCCTTTATTCCAATATGGAATGATGGGATGCCAGAGTCTATTCCAGCAGAATCAGGCAAAAGGTAGGAACCAGAACCAAGCCTGCATACTGTATATGGTGGTCCTTCATAAGGCATGCCTCTGCACACACTCTCTTGTGAATCAGATTAGAACTCAGTTCAGAGCCACACACAAATCACCTCAAGAGCACACCTCTGAGATGTGGCAGAAAACTCAGTGTACTTGGAGAAAAAAGACATGCAGATACCAAGTGAATGTGCATATGTCTCATGGGCATTAACTCCAAATGCCTGAACCTGCAAGGAAGCAGTGCTAACTAACCATGGTGCCATCATGCCACCCTCTTACAGAACTATACGTAGTGACCAGGCCAGTCACTGACCCCATATCCTTGGAGCTGTGTGTAAATAATCGGATAATTAGATGCTATACCTGTTACGGACAAAGTCTGCCCTCCCATGCGTCACAAAGGAATCCCCCTACAGGACATTTAAGTGCATTACCATAGACACATCACCATGTTTTTACAACACTAACCACATACTCACAAAACAAATATTTGCCATAAGGCATCTCTTAAATAACTTTTTTTTCCGTGTACAGAAGTAGGTCAGACCATACACTTCATAAATTCTATTTTTAAGTGTCTGTGGTAAACAACAGAATGGGCACACCAGAAGACATTTGCAAACCACAATCATAATAATATCAGCAACACCTAATGTTCTGTGAGGACTCCAAAGATGGAAACCCCATCCAAACCTCAACTCCCTTTTACCTCACACATCTGTGTCTGGCTATGGTACAATATTACCCATGTTTACAGATTCCATTTATTTAACCGGATATGCGTGTTCATATATGTAAATGCTGTACTGTTGATATGTTATATTTGTAAATCTGTGTAAGCGCTCTGAGCCTGCCCACAGTGAAGAGTGTTTTGCAAAAATACACTAAATGGGAACTGGCTTGTTCTTAACTTAAAGCTGGCTTGCATTAACTTGAACTGACACTCTATATCTTATTACCTATCCTGCCATCACTGAGTTGATATTCTTATCTAAACAATTCATAAATCACCTGTAGCTACTCTCACAGCCCAAATAAAGACAAAAAGGTTGATTTTAGCAAATTTATATTGCCTTGATGTGAGTATTCCCTATGCCTAGGACATACCTGCAGTGTTTCATCAGCACGGTGTGATAAAGTTGATATCACTCTGTTCAAAATACATAAGGACCTCAGGTTTCTGCAGTTTTTCATAATTTAATGAGAAAGTAGCTGTGGCTGCTAATTTGACATACTGTAGGTTACAATGTTCTATCTTCTTCATGATGTGTGCACCACAATCTCATGCAACTGTGACATTAAAATGTAGGCATGATTGAGTGAGCATCATGGAAAAGTGTGTGGGGACAAAATTCACTATTTTACAACACAATGTATTACACCAAAGTTACATTTATTGTAGCATGGCAGTAGGGGAGGGTGGATAGCTTGCTAATGATTCAGGCAGGAGCCCCCATTACATTTTGTTTCTCTGGAGAAGCTGAATGTTTTTGTTTTCCTCTACTCCACTGCAAACTGTTGGGTTCTGATATATTTTAGCCAAGGTTTACAGCTGTCTCTATAACTATTCATTTAATTAAATTGGGGCTATTCCCTTTAAAAGCTGCACAGCTAAGTACTTTGTATTTGTTAATCTGTGTAAGACTGTTTTTAATTAAGTTGAGCTGAATATCCATATATGGTGGCTCAGTGTTTTGCACTTCTACCTCACATCTCCTGAGCCACTAGTTCAAATTCCGGCCCAGTGTGTTAACTTTGTATGTTCTGCATGTATATTGTGTGTTTTTCTCCATGTGCTCATGTTTTTTTTTTTTCTTTTACATTTACAGTTATGGACATGTTAAGTTAATTGTCACCTCTAAATTGGCAACTTGTGAATGTATGAGTGAATGAATGTGCACTGAGATGGACTGGCATGCTATTCAGGAATGGGTTCCACCTTCCATTCAATGCAGCTGGGATACTCTCTGTGAGTCTGAGTCAGGTAATCAGGTTAGAAAACACCTAGATGGAAGGATTAGAATTTGATTGGGCTTTAAACCATCTTTGTAATCTAACATGCACTTCCATAGCTATAACCACCCCAAGGTATTTTATGTCTTGTCTGATTTTGGAAAAAAGGAGGTTTCAGATTGTTGTGTCCAGGGTTGGTCACTGCCTTGATGATATGTCTGACTTTGTCTTTGAATTTCTTTCTTACAATTGACCCTCCAGATATTTAGTTCCTTCAGGGATGCTGCTGATGGGAGTTTCTTGTTTTCCTCTCCTCCATTGTAAACTGGCCATACTTCAATTATAATGTTCATGGGCAGATTGTTGGTTTTATATGAGTACATTTGTAAAAAATTTGTTTTCCAGTTCATTTAAACAAATCTGAGGTTTGTAACAAATTTGTTTTCCAGTTCATTTAAACAAATCTGTGTCTTTATGTGTACTAACTCTGTATTTAGTAATTTATAACATTTATCCTTGCGTTTTACTTTGTCTCTGCACTCTGTATCTGCACTCAGTGACGAGCACTAGACAAAAAATAAACTGAATGAGACAAGGATAGGCTCTTACTCTGTGCCACCCTGAATTGGCTTAAGCAGATTTAGGAAATAGATGGGTGACTGCAATTTGAAATTACTTGTTCAAGATGTTGGTGGCACAGGGAAAGTGTTGCTGCCGCAAAGGTCCAAAGTCATTCACTTGGTGTTAGTCTGGGTTTTCCTCCTACATTCCCAAACATGTTAGTTAGGTTGATTAGTAGTTTCAAAATGGAACGGTGTGATTGTATGTCTGAGATGGCTCAGGGTATCATGTCTTAGCCAGGGTTCCTCTCCAAGCTGGAGTTCAAATTCATGTTCTGCGTCTCTTTTCTTCTTTTTTGATTCTTTTATTTATGTTGATAATGTACATCATTCCTTATTTTTAGTTTTGTCTGTGTATATCAGTTGCTTTTGCTATGTTCTTTGTGTTCTGTGGGTGGTCCCCCAAGGGGTGTGGCCACCTGTCAATCACTGCCATCCACCCTATAAATCCAGAGGGTCTTTCTCAGTTCCTTGTAGTTTACTTGTGCCTTTTTCTGTGCTTTTTCTGAATTACTAGATCTTTGACCTGTTCGCTCTGTTTTTGACCTTGTTTTGGATTGCTGTTTTGAGATTTGGATTGCCATTGTTGACAACTGATTTTTGCTTAGTGTGCTCTATGGAGCTTCATGTACATGCATAGCTTTTTGTGAAATAAACCTTTTTATTTCACAAAGATTTGGTGCTTTTGGAACTTATTGGGATTTATGTGCTTTGGAACTCCAAATTCATGACACGGATAAGCTAGTGTCCTGTCTAGGAGTGTTTCCTGCTTTGCATCCATTGCCACCGGAATACATTTTTTCCCTCATTGTCCATGTTTGTGTGGATTTTAATGTAGATTTCTTGTTTTTTTCCATTTTCTACTATGAAGTGCAGGTTAAGTTGATTGTTATCCTTAAATTGACCCCAGTGTAACTGTGGATGTTTGCATGCCTGTTCATGGATGTTTTCTGCCTTGTACCCAAGTGCTGCTAGGTTAGATACTGACCCTGTGATCCTGAATTGGATTAATTAGGTTTGAGAAAGTCATGCTTGTTTAGGGTCAGTCAGTACGTTATTGGTGGCAGCTGAACTGGTGACCTACTACTATGAATTATGCTATTATTATAGTATTAGTTTTTATTTATTGGACTCTTTAACTCAAAGGTGAGTTAAAAATCAGGGTTACATACAAAACATATGAGTGCTTGATAAGCCAGTACAAATATAACAGAATGGCAGACACAATTTCACCACTATAGTACTATTGTTTAGATACATTTCTGGTGGACAGATAAAATGGATAACTGTTCACGATCATAAAGTGAGTCAGTGGTGGGAATGTATCACCCAAGCTTATGCTCCAGACCACACTGTTGTGCAGATACTGTAGCAACCGGACTAAATAGTAAGGGGGGAAGCCATAAACAAGAGCATGGTTAAATGTGACAGTGCTGTTGGAAATGAAGTGGAGGTCCAAGTGGCACAAAGCATCACAGGAGGAAGCTAGCCATTAACTGTTGTCTGAATGCAAGGACTCTAAGCAGTTCTGCTGGTGAGAAAAGGAGAAGTTCATTCCACATATTTAGAACAGAAAGTGACTAGAAGACATTCATGGAGCTCTAGGTCACATCAGAGTTTTGAACTGAACTTGCAGGAAAGGAGTCGTGTGAATGTGACAATGGATAGAAAGCTTCTTGTGGCGGACGGTCAGGGTCCATGCCCGGCTGGGATGCCCCTTTAGTATATGTTCAGGGGGAGCCTTGGAATTTTCAATACCTCCCCCTGGATGCTAGATGGCAACCCCCCTGGGTTGGAGTGGTGCCACGGTTTCCCGAAAGAGGCTCCATGGGAATTGGAGTTGGGTGGAGCCCTGTTGGGTCCCACTAGCGCCGCCAGGGGGTGCTGCAGCTGGGACTCCTGAGCCCTTATGGGCAGTGTTTTCGCCAAACCCAGAAGTGCAGCCGGAACTCGGCAGTCAACCACCTGGAGCACTTCCAGGTGGACTATAAAAGGGGCCAGCAGCCACCACTCAAAGAGCCTGAGTCAGGAGGAGGAGGTCTACGCTTGCCAGGAGGAGTGGTGGTGAAAGAAAAGAAGAGTCTTTGTGCTTGTGTGCTTTACTTGTGGGTTTTGGAACTGTGTTGTGCCTGTGGGTCATGGGGAAGATGTGCCTCACAGGTGAAGAAAATAAAATCAGTTTGGTTTATTTTAATGTGCCTCCGGTTTGAGTCTGTGTCGGGTCATATGCCAATATATAGCACCTTTTGTTACATTCTGCAATAGTGTCCTTAATTAATAGTGACAGTGAATTAAAAAGAATGGATGGATGAGTACTACTTGTCTCTGAATACAGAAAAAACAGAGGAGTTACTTATTGGGAGGAATGATCCAGGTAGCAGCAATATTCTGTCACTGTTTAATTCATATGGACTACTAGCCACTCCTTTTAATGACTCATCACATAATATAGATAGATAGATAGATAGATAGATAGATAGATAGATAGATAGATAGATAGATAGATAGATAGATAGATAGATAGATAGATAGATAGATAGATAGATAGATAGATAGATAGATAGATAGATAGATAGATAACTTTCTTAATCCCACAGGGGAAAATCACATACTCAAGCAGAAGCATACTGATAAAAAACAAAATTAAATTAAAGAGTGATAAAAATGCAGGTATAACAGACAGTAACTTTGTATAATGTTAATGTTTACTCCCCCGGGTGGAATTGAAGAGTCGCATAGTGTGGGGGAGGAACTATCTCCTCAGTCTGTCAGTGGAGCAGGACAGTGACAATTTAAGTGTTATATTTGACACCAGTATGTCTTTTAAAGCACACATTTCAAAACTGTGGGGCTGCTTCACAGTAAGGAGACCAGGGTTCACATTGTGGGTCCTCCCTGCATGGAGTTTGCATGTTCTCCCCATGCCTGCATGGGTTTCCTCCAGGAGATCCGGATTTCTCCAACTGTCCAAAGAAATGCATGTTAAGTGATTTGGCAACACTAAATTGTCAATAGTGTGTGTAGATTTGTGTGTTTGCCCTGCAATGTACTGGTGTCCTGTAAAGGGTTTGTTCCTGCCCTGTGTCTTATGCTGGCTGGGATAGGGTCCTGCCTCCCCCTGCAACTTTGATCTGGACTAACTTGGTTAGATCAAGATATGACATTACAGAATTATCCAAAAATTTTTTTCCATCTTAAAAACATTAGAAAATTAAGATGGTTTCTAAATATGGATGATATTGAGAAATTATTAATTTTATTTCTGGTGGAAGTGACTACTGCAATGCGTTATTGACATGCTGTTCACATTGCAGCTTTAAGTTAATAGAAAATGCTGCTGCAAGAATATTACAAGAATTTGAAAGAATGTCACAATACTCCTGTTCTTAAGTATTACACTGGCTTAGGGCTGATTTCAAAATCCCCCTGCATACATATAAAGCTTTAAACGGTTAAAGCCCTGCTTTACTTATCTGAACTTTTCATTACTTACAAACCAGAGCACACATTGACATCTCAAGATGCTGGCCTACTAAAGATTAAACGGATTAATACAATTACAATGTAGATGACTTGCCCATCATAGGCTGCATTTATAATGGAGATGTGTCAGAGTACAGGAAAGTCATGGAGGACTTTATCTTGTGCTGCAGGGACAACAACCTGCAAATTCAACATTAGCAAAACTAAAGAACTAGTGGTGGACTTCGGATGTGCCATGAAGACTCTGAGACCAGTCACCATTCAGGGGATGTGGAAGTGGCACAGAGCTACAAGTACCTGGGGATTCACATAAACAACAAACTGGACTGGTTTGACAACACAGTTGCACTGTATAAGAAGGACTAGAGTATACTGGCCTTGTTTAGGAGACTCAGGTCTTTTGATGTGTGCAGCAAGTTGCTGGAAATGTTGTACTAGCTTTTAAGTCCAGGCTGAAGACTCACTATTTCGATCTAGAAAAACCCTAATTAGACCTGATTAGCTATACATATTTCACCTGCTTGGTAGTCATTTGTACGAAAATATAAGCATTATAATGATTATGAACTGCTATTAACCTCCTCTGTCCTGTTTCTCTTCTTATTATCCTGCTCTAGCACTAGGTGCCTCTGCGCTACATCCAAGTTGTTTTCCTGCCCATGGAAAGACATCTGGGATACTGAGAGCCTTATAATCAATGGACAGAAAGATTCTCACGTTCTGGTTGACAACTCAACACAGCCTCTACTGTAAAATGCTCAGTATGGGGTGTGTGGCCAGTAGGTCTCAGTCTCTAGGAATGTGACTGTGTCTGACTCTGTCTTTGACTTTGTTATAACTGACCATGGACCCCCCAGAGGTTTATTTTCTCCAGCAATGCTGCTAAATGGAGTTTTTTTTTTCCTCTCTTCTGTTGTCATTTGGCCTTAGTTCAACAATTAATTAATGGACAGATAATGCTGGGCTCCCTTAATGTTAATCATTTTTAAACTGTTTTGTTTTCTGTGTGTTTAAACAAATCTTGTGTCTTTATGTATGCTCATTATGTAATTAGTAATTTGTAAAGTCTGCATTTGTATCTATTTGTGATCTTGTCACAGCACTCTGAGTCAGCACTTGGTGAAGAGCGCTATACAAAAATAAACTGAATTGAATTGAAAGTACTAGAATCTTTAATAAGAACAGACTGATAGCAGCAGCTGGGAGCCATGAACTGCAATAAGACAACAATCTGGATCTTAAGGATTCGTAAAAGAAAGAGAAGCAGGGCCACATCAATGTTCTTGGTTATAACAACACAGCACTGTCAGTAAGGGATGACTAAGCCAGCATGTAGTGTGTGACGTACTGAATTCCAAGACTCATGTAACTGTCTTACTATTATTATAATATGAGGGGTGTTTAAGTGTGTAGCGTCTACCTATATACATGTTGTTTGGAGGTAGAAATTGTACTTTAAATTTGTATTTTTTTAACCTGACACTTTAAACTATACCAATAATGAAAATAACTTGATTCCACAGCTTAAAATAGTTCTACAGCTAGAGTAGTGCCCATCAGTGGGACACGTGTGCTCAGTAAAAAAGCAACTAACAAGAATGTTTTATTTTAAGAACAAAAATAGAAAAATTTTTGCCTCAAATTCAGAAAAGTCTAATGAGGCCGCATCAATATGGTTTCTTTTCCTGTTCCAAGACAAGTAGTTCTTTAAAAAAGTAAATTAAAACTTAATTGCCTTGAATGTGCAAAATAATATTCAGTATGCAAATGTGTGTGTTAAACCCAAAAAGAAGGGATAATTTTCAAAGACTTAGTAAATTTAATTTATTTACATTTAGCTCCACCAAGACAAAGTCCTTATTTCTCCTTTTTTTACCATAAATGAGATGAGGGGAGGTTTTTATGCCCAAACGTGGTCTCTAGACCAATGACATTTGAACGGCTAAACCATTTTACCTCAAAGGTGACTCATAACTTCTTTTCAAAAAACATGAAAAAAATATGTGTATATAACACAAACCTAATTTTAAAGTAATTGGTTTCTCTTCATTTAGGGTGACAGGAAATATCTTATTTCCATCTATATTCCAAAATCAGGTACACATTACCAAGCTTCCCTTCCAATTTTAAGGTATCTTTCCCTAATCCCTACATTTAATGACGATGAGAAGGGAGTTCAAAGAATATCCCCCCAGGGTGAAGATATTTACATGATTGCATGCTCATGCATGAACACGTGTGCACACATGCACAACAGTAATGAAAGCACACTTGATCGATTTGAGCTTAGCTCACTTGTTCAGAACATTAGAAAATTATGTTACAACAATTTTGACGAAAAACAGCTTGGGCAAGGAAACTCTATAAACTGAAACTTGGTAAAATGTATTTCTAGCCAGTTTTCCACCAATGTTATAATAAAATTATTCCTTTTTCACACAGCAACCCATAAAGTGTGGAGTTGCATGTGCATGGATAGGTAGTGTGCAGCACCACAGTCACACAGAGAGTCAGTGGTGGGGTTTGAACTGGCATGTGCATCACCATAGTACCTTAGCACACCAGCCATCACTATCAGGGATGCCCATGCAGTTATAGCTATGGTCTTTTGATGTAGGCACAAATGCCTTGGATGGATTTTCCCATTGTCTCTTTTATGGTAATGAATGAAGAATAGTGAGACTGAGGCTCATCTTATTACAAACTAATGTTTTTCCATTGTGAAGTATACCTTTAAGACACCTATGCCAAGACCCCAAGGACAGTTAATTGGCCTTCTGCTCCCTGGCAGTTTAATTTTCCAAATAAAATAGTATGGAGTGAATGTTATCTCCAGCAGATCACTTACACCCCGCTACACTATACTGACTAAATGTTAGCAATTCTGCTTGTTTTACTGAATTAACATTAATACTACACAAAGATTTGGCTAGATTAGCATGGACACTACACAATAGTGGACTGTACTAGCACTAACAGAAGGTAAAGCTTCACTGCATTATCGACATGTCACAGCGATATTCTGGATTAGTGCTGACACCAGACACATGTTCACTAGATTGATAGTAAGTCTAACAATACTTTTCAGATTATCATGGACATAGTGGATTAGCATTATATTAAACAATGCCTCATTGGTTAATTGTATACACTACACAATGCCTTCCTGGATATGCTGACACCACACAATGCCTTGAAGCGTTTGATCTATGCAAAGCAATTCTGGATTAGCATTACCCTGCTTGCCAATTTACTGCATCAATTTGACACCACTCACTGCCTTGTTTTATCAGGCCTGACACTGTTTAAATCTTTTCTACTTTAGTGCTAGGTCAATTATAATATTCTGTACTCAATTGAATTTGTTTATTTTTCCCATTTTTTTCTATTTATAAAAACACATGAATGATGAGAAAAAGCCATTCAGCCCAACATAGCTCATTGTTCCTTTTTCACATAGTGTTTCCAGCCAAGATGAGAAAGTCACCACAGTGCTATTCTTAACTACGCTACTTGGTAACTTGTTCCATGCATGCACAATTCTCTGTCTAAGGAAATATTTCCTAACATTTCTTGTGAAATTTAGCTTTAACCCCATTCTCTATGAGCCTGTGCATGTCCTTGCTAAGTACAGTTTAAAGTAACTGCTGGCAGCCACCCTACACCCTACGTTCCTCCATAATTTTAACCACTTTTATAATTTCAAAAATATAAACCTCCATTTGTAATATGATCTTTAAACTCAATAAAATTATAAAAGAACAAAAAACCCTTCAGTCTTTTTTCATAACTCTTACTTTTACAAGCTATTAAAACAGCAGGCCCAACATGTCACAGAGTTGGGGTACCATATGGTTGTATAGATGGTGAATGCTGCATTAGACAACCATAAGGTCACTGCTAATGCCATTGTAATAGTTTCAGGTATTTAAATGTGGTTGGGTCTGAAGGAGCTAGAGACAGAGGCAGGTTAGCAACAGGTCTATGTGCCCTCTTCCTGGTTAGGCTCATTCTGGCAGCTGCTTTGCTGTGGTTTTATGTCCTAATCCTTCCCTCTGGACTCTCATACCACATTCACACATAATAAAATCCTAAAATCCTGGAAAATGCTTCATAGCTGTTCTCAGTCTCAGCCATCAATCCATTACAATATCACAAGGAGTTGAAACCTAACATAGCACCAAACATGGCATGAACCCTGGCAATTTTTCTATCACACGGTGCATTCATCCACACACCCACAGTTATTTATACTAGACTAAACAAGATAAGAGATGGAAATTTGCCTGTAATGCAGTGGTTCTCAACCTGTGGGGCGGGCCCCCCTAGGGGGGCGCGAAGTAACAAAAAGGGGTGCACTAAGATGTGAAAAAAAGAAAACAAGAATTGAAAATATGAAAAATACATCTACTGAAACCAAAACAAATTAACTTAAACTACATTCTGATGCTAGAAAAATAAATATAGAGTTAAATAAATGTCGATAAAAGTTAGGTAGGTATAATAAAATATGCATCTATGATATATCATTAATTAAAAAAGAACAAATTGGTATTAGTGGGCTCCTTTCAAAAAAACGTTAGGGGGGTGCGATTAAAACTATTATGAAAACTCGGGTCGCAAATACTTAAAGGTTGAGAAACGCTGCTGTAATGATCACCATTCTGATGTGAAAAGAAAAGAGAACCCCTCACAAATATATTGACTGCCACAGGCCCAGCGAATGAACCCCAGAAACATGGAGCTGTGAGGCAGCAGAGCTAACTATTGTGCCACCACAATCACTGTTAACCAAGCTTTGTTTTGTATAGCACCTAATACAGAAGATGTTTTAGTAGCAGTAGGAGTGGAATTATTGGCATGTGTACACAGTACAGAGAAATTCTTACTATCATGTTTGAGCAACATGTCGATACTCAGTGGTGCCATGATAAACAAGAATGTAGAATCCATATTAAAATCAAATGTCTCAGTTTGGACATTGATGGCTATAATAGAATGATTATCTTTAATACTTTGAAAATGCATTCATTGTTAAGACATAAACATCAGCAAGACGCTTAACTAAGTCAAGTCAGATGTAATTCAGGTACATTTCCAGACTCCTCCTTGTATCCTGTCTACCAGTGTGACATTTTGTGTTTTGTTTGCATTTATATTCACTGTATGGATAGTATTGTAATAACTAGTTTGTATATGTAATGCTGTATGGTAACCTTTTTTTGGTCTGTGAAAAGCCTTATGGTTGTACATGCTGTAATTGTTGCTGTATAAAATACAAACTGATTGATTGATAGATTATTTATTACAAACAGAAAAGTGGACATTAAAACACTGGGATGAAACAGATAATGTCTTGGTACTGACAAAGGACAAACCAAAATTATGAACTCAGTATTAAAAAGAGTTTACTGCTTTTAAAATGAAAAGACTATATACGTCTGTCATCAGCCATTCAAGAAAGAGGAAATAATCATTTAAAAGAAATCGTACATACCCCCTTTTGTTGAATAAACCCATTTAGTCCAGTTCATTATCACAGAGAGACCAGAGCCAATCCTGAGAGCATAAAGCACAATGCAGAAAAACGTAGTGGAATGGACATCAGCCCATCATGTAAATCAATCCACCAATTTATGATCTTGTATTGGGAGTTGTAGAGAGTTGGAGACTAATTAGAACTGGTTTGCAAGGATGCCAATTATATGACCCTAAATTAGTTAATTTTCATCACTGAATTAGCACTAAGCAAAGGAGCACCCAAACCGTTTGATTAGAAGATGGCGTAGCGTTGTACTTTTATAATTCTTTGATAGTACAAAGTGCCCTAATGGATTAAGATTGGCCTTGCTAACTTACAATGATCCACCATTTTCAACTAGATGGGCTTTAACTGCATATGTTTGCATTTGATATGCACAGTTGATTCATACTAAGAGGACAATTAAATAGGACCAACACTCACACCTTGATATTATCTGCGCTGCTGTGAATAAGCTACTCAGTTGCCATAATAGTGCTGTTTTCCAAGCAATGTTTTACTGGAATAACACTTTAAAACACAACAACACTATGCAGAAATTCAAATGATATTAGAAAAATCACTAAGATTTAATTCCCAGGCTGCTGATGCTCATATGTGTGTGCTCACTGCCAGTCAAAGAGCTAAAGGATGCTTGCATCATTGTAGACAAAAGAGACCTCTTGCCTGGGCAGTATTACCCAAGAGGAAGAATGTTAAAGGTTAAAGCTAAAAATAAAAGCAGACAACTTCTGCATCTTTTCCATTTTCAGTGCTGGCTGACTCAATGGCTTTTGCAAAAAAAACATTGTTGTCTGGCAGCAGCCTTCCAATAAATGAGAGAGCAACCAGCTTTCTTCCCACCTTCAGATAAGTCTGGGCTTTGTCAGCACTTAGATACATGGCTTTAGTGATTGTCTTGATGAACTAGAGAAGATGAGGTGACAAGGCTTGCACTTCAGAACAATTAACCTGTACTGGCTGGCATTTGGACAAGTGCTTGACAGAACAATGCACAAAAGAACTTTGCCTACTTACCTCTTCCTGCTCCTTCAGAGACACTGCAAAAACAAAAGGCAAAATTATTATTTCCTGACTTTTATAAACATGCAGCAAACAACAGCCCGAAAGGTCAGGTGAGGCCAGCCTTCTTGCTTTGGGATCTTGAAACATGCAGAAGACAAACTTATGGTGTACAAAGAAATTGTGGAGATGTCTGTTGATATTGAAAGGCAATGTCTCAGACAAACAGCAAGGTGGACCAATAATAGAACTTCTAACCCCAAAGACTACAGAATTTATGACAGGACAAGAGCTAAATTTCGAATTCACAAATTGAGCACTCAGATGGGTAAACAAGAAGTTAAATTAAACTAGAGCTTAAAATGAAGACCTGCTGTCTTAGAGACCCTGGAAGGCAAAGGTGGAGAAACAAACTCCAGGATATTTGGGATAAGTTGTTCGGCACTGCATATAATAGTGGTTATACCTTGAGGTATTTATAATCCATTCATTCTTCCATTTTCTAATTTTCTTCCTCACCAGTTACATAATAGCAGGTAACCCTGGAAGGGACAGTTATTCATCACAGTGTGCCAATTAACCTAACATGCATGTCCCTGGGATGTGAAATGAAACTTGGATTTGCTAGGTGAAAACTCACAAAGACATTGGGAAAATGTACACGTTTTTATGGTCAGTAATGTATTCAAACCCATGACTCTGGGACTGTGTGGGAGCAGTGCTACCCTCTGTGCCAGTCCAGTATTTATAGTGCATAGTAAAATGACTAACATACATTTAGACATCTTCTTCCAGGAATTCTATGTAGTTCATGGTAGGAATGGACTTTCCATAGCCTCAGCCTTCAGAATCACCACCGTGTCCAAATTTTGGACATGGAAGCCTTCAATAAAAAGTTAGCAAAACAATGGCAGCTCATCTTTGTTTTACTGTATGTACAGTGACTTCATAAAGTATATATACCATCATGGATTTTTTCATTTTCTATCTATCTATCTATCTATAAAAGTATATATGTTTTTAATATTTATTTTATATATTGATATAAAAAATGAAAGCATAATTGATCAATACAAAAATACTTTATAAGTTAAACTGAAAGAATAATTTCATAGACATGTATCTATTTTCAAAACCAGCTAATGCATTTCAGGGTGATGGCACGCCAGATTATCTTGGCAATACCATGTGCCACACAGCAACCATCCCTGCATGGTGATGTCATTTAATTACAACAACACTCCAAGACATGCTCACTCACTTATATGCTACGAATCTAAGTCACAAATGTATTTCCTTCAGATACTGGTGGAAAAACAGAGTATTACAGAAAACTCCCACAGGAGACATTTAGGACATACAAACTTCACACACCAGTGATTTAAGAGATTTAATCCCAGGGCTCTAGGCCATCCCAAAAATTGTAATAGTCTGTCAAAATTAGTTCAAATTATGAATCTAAAAAAAATGATTCTATATGTGATTACCTTTCCTAATCATTCTTTGGTAGAAACGGCTTTGAAAGAGTATATAACCGGCAGTCTTTCAAAGTAGGTCTCCACCAGTTTCACACATCTGGACTCCTTAATTCTTGCCAAGTTTTTTCTGTTTCTGAGTAGCCCTCTGCAGGGTTACCATATTTCCTGAGCCAAAATAGTGGAATAGGGGACACAAATATTTAAAAAGGGGTTCTATCAGCACATGCTCCCAACCTCCTCCTTGGAGTTTTTTTCCATGTCAGAACCTTGTGGGGTCGCGTCCTTGTAGTTTCACTCCATGTAAATGTGAGGCGGGGGATATCCCATGTAGTTTTTCTCCATATACAGTAAGAGATGAGATGGGAGAAGCCTTTGTCATTACTGCATATTGTGTGCAGCACATCATTTGAGAACCACTCATCTATGGTATCGCTGTTGCAGGTTCATGTCATATTTGTTAAAACTTAAATGGCAAGTAAAACTTAAGCAAAATTTTGTGAATTGAAAAAAAAGTAAACCTTGTTGGGAATGATGGGCCATAGAGTGAAAAACTCAGACAAATGACAATTTTGTAAGATCCATTTAGATAGGTGCCTAAAATGATTTCTGGACATATGCTAACCCTAGCCCAATCTAAAGTATTGACTTTGTTGTTTTTAAAGCCACAACATTGTTTTCTTGGCCATATTATTTGGGTTTTGTTTTACTGGAAGATTAATTTTTTCTGAAGATCTTGGCCTCTTATAGGCTGCTGCCAGAATTTGCTACTTTTTTTTGTCTTGTGCCTTCCAAAATCACCCAGGCTGTGATCAGAAATGCTTCACCAGATCTCATTGCTGACACTAATATGGGATTTGTTCAACCTTTTGTTCTTCACCTTCTATGAAACAACTTCAATTGTATATATTTAGACCCTTCTACCTTACATATGAAAGACTTTCACTGCTTTAAAGTTACTGTTGCCCTCTTAGTGGACTCCTTTACTCAAGTGCTTCTTAATACATTTTGAAGTCTCCTTTTTAGTACCTTTTCATTATCACATCTTGAAACTTTTCATGGTGACACAGAGGTTAACGCAACTGCTTCACATCTCCAGAGTTTTGGTTTTTAATTTCACTCTGCATTAAGTATGTATATTCTTTATGCATGTATTAGTAATAGTAGCGCCACTGCCTTGCAATAAAGGAGGGCATGGGTTCATGTCCCTGGTACTTCATTGGTGAAGTTTGAAAAGGACTTTGGGCAGCGAGTAAAGTGCTATATAAAGAAAAGAATTATTATTATAGCATGTACAGGTTAAGGCTTCAAACCCTGAGGTTTTGGGTTCAAATCCCACCACTGCCACTGCGTGACCCCCGAGCAAGTCACTTCACTTGTCTGTGCTCCAATTGGAAAAAGAAAAGAAATGTAACCAATTGTATTTCAAATATTGTAAGTTGCTTTGGATAAAGACATCAAACAAATAAATAAATGTAAAACTGGGAGCAATCCTGGCTGGGCTGCACTTCCATCCATGTGCTCCATCTATTATGGCCCCCCAGTGGGTGAGCAAGTGCACTCCATCCCATTCAGGACAACTGTCCAGCTGTTACAGCATCTGCAATATATTGTCAGTACTCTGCAAGATATTGTAACATATTCATCCCTGAAGTATATTGTATCATTCAGGTGGCTGTTGCACATTGGTGGTGGTTGAAGTGGCTACGCCTCTCTATGTAAAGCACTTTGAATGTTTTGAAAAATGCTATATAAATGCAATGTCTTCTTCTTCTACTTCATCTTACTGTAACATTTTAAACTATATTCATATTATTAGCAAAAAATTCTTTAAAAGTGTATTTACATATATTTAATTTTTGAATGAGACAGCAGTAACTTCCACCTTCTCTAAACCTCATGCTCTCTTCCAGTTACCAGGACTTAAAAGACTTGTGAGATGCCATTAAGGTGTATTTGTTTGTAGACAATCACAGAGTATGTGCTGAAGGGAGCAGCCCTGTTGGCCCAATGCATCACCTTTATTATTTTCTTAAAGATCTCTGCTCTTCACTGCAATAAAAAAAGTTTTTTTTCCATTTGGGACCCCACAATTTTGATGTCTCTTCATGTCACTTTTCAGAACTAGGAAACTCTTGGACCTCTGGTCCTTGAAGAAAGGTTGTTCAAGGGCTTCTTAAAAACTCAGCACCCATGGGAGGGATCCCGAAGCCTAAGGAAGCCCACAAAACCAAATCTTTGGTCATTATGACTTTCAGTCAGCTTTTGCAATGTGTCTCACTGTCACAGTGGCGTGCACTCTCAAACTTTTCCTTTTAGCGGTTGACGTTGATATGCTGTTTCTGTCAGCCATGGCACACGTCTACATCACTGCTTGCCGTGAGGTGCACAGACGCATTAATGCCTGCTGTGAGAAGGACTCAAAGCAGAATTTTGAGATGGAGGTAGCCTACATGTCCAATTTATGGGTTGTGTTATGTGTATCAAAGCATAAGCTGTTGATTGAGATAAAGCTCAAGGCTCAAGGGTTCACATGTTTTTGCTTGATAGACAAATAGTCCTTAACATTTTATATACAGTATATAGAAGCAGCTTGTAAAGATAGTTACACCAGAGCCTATTTAAGTCTTTCATAACAGTACATAACTAGTAAGATTCTATTTTTTATTTAAGTATAATTTAGAAGGGGTGGCACAATGATTAGAGCCTCACTGATTCAGTATACTTATCTTTCTGGACTGTGCAAGTTCTCCTATTGTCTGCAAATGTCTTTCTCTAAATAAGTCACATTTTAAAAAGGTACAGATTAATCCAGTTGGAACAAAAGTAATGTAGTTTGTACCTGAAACTTTAAGTCTTTTCTTCTGAATCAATACATATAACAAAAGTGACCTAAAACAGGTGAGAGGTGGACTTCTTGATGTCAGTGTTATCAGTCTGCAGCTGTCATGTGAACAGCTGGTCTTTTTTTCACTTATCGAGACCCCCCTGCCAGTGTGAGGCAGGATACAGCGTATTGCTTCTTATCAGCTGGGCCTTCTTGTACTTCTGCAAGAGAAGACAAGTGCTTATCCAGCAGAAGTTCCTAGGAAGAGGAAGATACTACTGCTAGCAGTAGCAACAAGACTTGCATTTAATACTTCTATCAGAAAAGATCTTCTCCTTTCTGTAACATGTTTTACAAAGGCACCATATAGAAAAGTCAACTTCTCTTAGTGGGGTGATCAGACAAGAACAAAGTCTCTAGATAACCCCTATTCTTCCACGTTTCCCAGGCTGTGGCACAGAGAAGCATCTCAGTTACTAAGATGCCCTTTTCTTAGTGGGCTGGTCAGAGAATGACATGCATTATATGACAAAGGCTAGCCGTCCACCATACTGGTGTTAGGCAATCTTCCTATCAGTAAACTTATTTTGAGGCAGTTTTATCTATTGATATTATGTTTGCATTTGTTCTTATTGTCTTGTTCTTGGGTGGTAGAGATCCCTGCTCTCATATCAAAAGACGTTCCTGTTATATCACACTTTCAGAAATGTACAGTAATATATGAAATTTGTGTAAAGGTTGCAAGTGAGTTGGAGCAGTGAGGTGAATTGAAATTGGCTAAAAATAATTTTAAAAGCTAGAAGAGGATTAAACTTATAGTATATTTGTTATTTGTTTGGTTTTGTTGAAGTTTTGAAGGTCAGGCACAAGTATTTAGTTGATGAAGTGAAACAGAGTAACATGACTTAAGTCTTTCCTTGGTGGAATGAGATGGAATGGAGCAGGGGTAGATTTTATAAGAGAAGACATTGAGAAGAAGCAATGGTTGATTACTGAGGAAAGCAAGGAGACTTGGCAGGAATACTGAGAGGATGCTAAAGGAGTAAACTAGTGTCAGGTTTGGTAAGCAGGGTGTGTGAAAGGCTTGGACCAGATCAAACAGAATAAAACAGTGGCCGACACAAGGCAACTTCAGCTCATTCAAAAGGACAGAAGCCAGTCTGTTTTAAAACTTCCAACCCATTCATAAAGATATTTACATAGATTAATGATTACTGTAATGATCTTTTTGGTATCCTTCAGCCTGTTTTATGTTGTCTTGTTGGTAAAGGAAATAATTGTTTAAAACAAAAAGGATGTTAATAGCCCAACTAGCAAATGATAAGCTTATAAAGGGACAACCAAAAGAGTCAAAGTTGAGGCTGATTCACTAGAATATTCTAAAGAGCCATTTAACCAAAATTGTGACATAAAGTCAAAAGAAGGTAAGTTTGAAATCCAAACCACTAACTGGTTTCTCTTTCCCTAATTAACTCTTTCCAAATGCAGAATGGATGAATGTCCTTTAGTTTAAAGTCTGGGTGTGTGTTACCATCATAATTAAGACTGCAGGAACATCACATATTGCATTAGATGTCATTGCATTAGATATCAGCAACAGATAGCACTGCTATCAACAATATGATGGTGCCTATGAAAGATACCCAGAAAATGGCACCACACGATAAGAAATGTATTACCAAAATGGTCACTTAATGATGTCTAGATAAAAATAAACAATAAATAAAAAATAACAATGATCATTAAGTTCATGTTTGATTGGAGCCAGTTTCAAGTGGATTTGTAAATTAATAGAGTAACAGAGAAGAACATCAAAACTTAAAAAGTGGTTCACGAGAATCAGGAGTCAGATTGAAACACACACTCCATTTAGCATTAATCAAACATACGGCAAAATCCAAAACTGTTATCAAAACTGAAACAACATCAAAAACCAAACAAAACCATAAATGCTGTGATCTGCTTTGGGTCCCCCCTGTACTTTTGTTTTTTGCAGTTTTTGTATTTTTCTTTCTCACTTTTTCTTCAAGATTTATTTCAGTTCTTTGTATTGTAATTATTAATTGGTTTTCAATTACTTTTGTCAATTTTGTTAATTTTCTTTTGGACATGATCAATTATGGTATGTTATGGCATGTTATTTCTTATTAAACTGTGAGATGAAACCCCAGATTAGTAAATTGCCATCAAGTCCCATCATTAAGTCTTTTTGGCAGTACCTGAGGGCTATATCAATCACCTTGTGCCACTGTCTTGTGCTCTCTTCTCCTGCTCTCTTTTTGCTCTTCTCACTTTTGCTTTTTTGCATTGAGTTCTTGTGGCCATTAGTTTTGAATTTACATGTGATTTTATTTCAGTTCAGTTTAGTTTCTTTCTCTTTTCTATTGTTTTTAAATCTTGCATCTTCGATTTTGTTGTTTTGAGTTCATTTGTTTTAATTGTAGTTTTTTTATGTTTTTTTGAAAAAAGTTCAAGGCACGCCACACATTATCATGGTGACCGGAAATACAAACAAGCAGTGAACATGCAACCAAAAAAATCAAAATTGCAGAGTTCATAAAGTCTTAGAATGGCAATGTGATGATGTCAACAAATGGTGATAGACTTTATAAACAAATAATGAGAAAATATTTAATACCTATAGAAAATTAAATAGTGTAAAATAGTAATATGTTTTTAAGTAATACCGTATATGCAAGTCTAATGTTTAATACCCATGAGGACACAGCCTGAATGTTAAGAAGTGTTATGAAATAGTTATATTTTTATTTTTTCTAAAGTTATGTTATCCTTGATGTTTTGCACCCTGTAGAGATTTTGACGCATGTAGACTACAAATGTTATATGGATTTTTATATTGATATTTGAGATGGTGAGAAGTATTTGGTGTCGTTTTCACTGGTGCTGCCATTTCAGAGCATTTGTTTCATTGTTGCTTGGGAAAACAGTTGGAGGAGTGTGGTGAAAGACATTGTAGCAGCGATGAGTTAAAAGGTCAGTGTTTCTTCCTCATTTGAGATTGTGGATAAAACCTTGACTGTGCATGTGACTGGTAATGAAAATGTCCTATTACAAAGACATGTTACTGTTTTTCTTCACTATGATTTCTGGTTATGATTCTGAATTTGGTGACAGTATTTTTGATAACTTGGTTTCAAACCTTGCTTTTGTTACCTGACTTTGTCTCATCTTCTGGTAATTGCTTTTCCTTTCATGCTATTTTTTAATGTAGTACACCAAGTAGAAAGCACAACAAAGATTTAATTCGAAAGCTGTCTATCAATTACAACTAAGGAGCTCATCCATCTTAAATTTTTTGGCAGTATCAATAATATGTCTGTCACATGATAGGAGTACTGGGAAAATAAAAATGGATTACAACCATTACAACCAGAGTGTGCACCAACTTTGTGCCTAACCACCTCTGTTAAAACTTTTAGTACTTTCTTTTCATTCTTTCCTCCATCTTTTCTCCAAATACAAGAGTCATGGTTACTCTGGCAGGAGATGGCCTTTAAACCCCATTCTGTGGATGCTTCTTGGCTACGTCCTGGAATCAAAAATGTTCTATGCATTTCCAGGGGTGACAGCTTACTGTTGCACTTTGCACACCTTTAAGAAATTCCATCCCTGACTTCCATTTGTATTTCTTATGGGCTCAGCATGCAGGACACCTTCTGCGCTTACCTGATCTCTTTATTGGAAGGGAGGCTTCTACTTGTCCCTCATGTGATAACCATACTGTCTTCTGTCAGCTTGAAGGAATTGCATTTCTTTCTCACCAGTCCTCTATGACTTTGATTTGTTAGAGGATCATATGCCCAGAATGTGAGCCCTCTAGTGTCCAAGGGGAATATTGCAGACTTATTTCAAGAACAATACAAGCTCACCATTTGAGAAGAATCTCCCCAAAAGAACAGCCTAAAGTTACAGATCTAAGCACCTTCTAGTGGTAGTTTTCTGTTCATGCTAACACGTAGAAGGCTTTTTCTTTTGCCATAGTGAATTTTCCTTTCACATAGGTTGTTTATAGTCACTTCCCCATTCCATGACATTCTGGTGCCACTTCTGCATTTGATAACTTCTTGTCAGTCTGCTAGCTATGATTATTACCCTACCTTCATAGTCTCATTTGTCTTATATATTTATACCATTGCCCTTCTGACTGTATCTTTGCTCTCTTAATCTGCATGTTACATAATTTCAGGTCTATAAAAACAAGGCTGTAAAATACATTTTCTGCTAAAGTTGTTCTCAATTGTTTTGGCTCATTTCTCCAGGCAGACTTCCACTTCTCAAAACTCTGTCTCTAAACTCCCACACCATTAAGATATTTTGTCCCAACTGAGTATCATTTCCCAAAGCTTTCGTACAAAAGCAGATGCATTTGGGCATCATTCAAATGGCTACATTATATAATCACTGTGTTATTCCTAAAATCAGACGTTCTAGCCACTTATTTTACACTGAGTTAGTTCTACTCTTGACTACATATAGGTGCTTTGTCATTGTGTGAGTCATCTTAAGCAAAATGACTAGCTGATTTCTCAAAACATATAAAACATATACAATTCCATATGAATGTAAAAATAGATTTTCATCTAATCATTTTGAACAACACCTTACAAAAATTAGTTTATTATTCTCAGATGATTCCTCAATGGGCTATTTAAAGAAAAGTTTTCTCAATATAAGATCAACAAATGTGACCATTGAGAAATATACTGTAGCTCACAGGTGCCTTTCACACAAGTGTAACACTTACAAATCTGTTTATTTCTCAGATGAATGTGGTAATTATTTTGGTAAAAATGGAACAACCTGCTAATGCTGATGGAAATGCAAAAGCGCTACAAAGCCAATTGGCTGTCAATGAAAGAGGAAGAAGAGTCAGAATGTGTGGTGGTATGAGAGAAAGACAACTAGACAGAGACATGTGCCTGTTGAAATACAAGCCTCAATTGTGGACCTTGTCATTGTCCTACTATTGAGGAAGCTGGCCAAATAGTGCAGCCAAATGTAGAATGTTTGATCCATAGCTCAAACTTTTTAGAAGTGAAAACAGGTGTGTTGTATTATACAAAATAATGTGTTTTTTTGTTGTTGTATTGTATTGCTACTCTAATTTTGTCCTGAAAATTTTCCTGGAAATAAAAACCTTGTTTTACATAACATTAGAGAATGTCCATAGTAAAAACAATTGATTTTACACAGTTCTCCTAAAAATTGCTCTATACTACTGTAATGCTGTAAAATAAAAATGTAAAAAATTATATACATTGTTTTTACAATAGGACTCCATACCAACCCAATGCTGTTGGCAGAAGAGTGGTTTTGACTCCACAACAGGAGCAAGAAGTCTGCAACATTTTAATTGCAAATAATGCAATTACACTATGAGAGATTTAAAGTACAATTCTAGCAGACAATGATATTTTTCTAAGCATCGCCTTAGAAAGTCTCTCAACAACAGACAGAGTGCACCTACAAGGCACCTTTTGCAAGAAACAGAGATAGGGTGAAGGAGCTGAGGTATCAGTATGCAGAGGTATTTTTTCTTCTTTACAGTAAAATATTTTATTACAGCATTATTTTTGTTTGGTTTTTTTCCATTTTCACTTGTGGATTACTTAGACACTGGCGACTGTGATGCACACACTTATGTCGAACAATAAACCAGCTATTTATGTGTAAGAAGAAGAAGAAGATATATTTTTTAGAGAACAGTGGATTTGGAAGGAAATGAAAAGCCTTGTATCCTTGTGTTTGTTGATGAAGCTGAGTTTAATTTGTCTAAAAGGTGATGATGCAACATCAAAGGAGAAAGAGCTACGATTGTTGTTCCAGGGCAGCATGGGTACAACATTCCAATATGTGCCATTTCTTCTGAAAATGGAGTGAGTACACATATTCCTATCATTCTTTTGTATAACAGCCAACCTCTCCTAAACTTTTTAGACACCCTCTACAGGGATCTTATTTCTGAACATGAAGAAGGCCTGGTAGGGCTTAACCTGCAGCATTACCTACATCTCGTTGTGTGAGACAATGTCAGTTTTCACTGCACCAGCATAGTAGGGGAATGGTTTGCAGCCCCCAACAAATCATGATGGAATTCCTCCCTTCATATTCGCCATCCCTAAATCCAGCCTGGAGGAAGAAAGTATACAACTGCCAACCACACAACCAAGTTTCTCTAATCAATGCCATAAATGATGGCTGTAATAACATCATAGTTTAGTCCTTTATGTAGAAAATGGTTGCAGCCTTCAAGAAGATTCTACCCATAATGCATAGCTAGAGAAAGTACAAGGTGTGAAGCAGATGAAAAACTATGGCCAGATGAACATGAAAGAATAGATGAGCAGTGAAATCACAGTTTTTGTGCTGGCCCATTTTACAGTTCTCTGTAGTAAAATATTTATTTACTATTGAACCAGTATCACTTTATATGATGAAAAAGTAGTTTTTTGTTACAGATTTCAAATATTCTGATGGTTGTGACTTTGCCCTCTTCTATTGTAAATAACTGTTTGTAGTGTTTCAAATAAATCAAATAACTATTTCAAATTTCTAGATTTTATACATTTTATAATTAGTATATTTTTGTAACTAAAAATGGTACTATTGCACTGAAACCCTTTAAATTTTATTTTGACAAGATCACTACAAATTTTGACTACCAAGGCTTACACAATAGTGTGACTTTTTACTTTGGTGCCATTGATTAACAGGGTGACCAAAATATTACCTTTAAAAAAAGTGTTGTGGGGGAAAACCTAATTTGGCTGGAAAAACTAAATGTTTTGCTGCAGCATGTTTTTTGAATTGCACAAAAAACTGCGAGAAGTGCAAGAATGCTTTGAGAAATGAGCCGAGGCAATTGAGAGAAACTGTGACAAAAATTCTGACACACTCAAAAAACTGCTAGATGCTTAACTCATGGTAAACAAATGCATTATAAGTGAATATTTCCAAAAATCAGTATTTGGATCTCTTTGATTTAACGAAGAAAGCTTTAACATATGCTGCAGTAAAAAGAGGAATCAAGATTTTGAATTAAACATGTTCAGAATATTCAAAAAAACATGCAGTGTCACTGAAAAATGTAAATGACAGAATGCATTATGCATTTTGTTTGAAATAACAGTAATTCAATTTATGACAAGGTCATCTGATGATTAAAAAGACAAGACGAGCCAAAGGAACAACACTCAAGGTATAACAATGATTGAATGATTTCTAGGTGTGCAACATGGAATACTTTCCAGAATAAACAACAGATGAAGATCAAGGTCAGTGAGCTTCTTTCCTCAATAGGAGGTAGGATCAGATGCAGTATGTCTCACTTTTAGATCAAAGCATACCTGCTGTGTAATGTTATATCTACATTCAGACTTGATTATTACAGTTTGTCATTGCAGGGGACTGGTGCCTGTCCTGGCATCATAAAAGTTAACCGTGGCATTACACCAATCCATTGCAGGGCACGTCCAGTCAAACTAGAATAATTTAGTGTCACCAGTTAATTTGGCTTGTATATTTTTGGGATGTGGAAGGAGAAATGGAGGAAAATCTACAAAGATATGGAGAGAATTAGCATACTACACATTGTCAATGACCAAGCCAGGATTTGAACCCAGTCTCCCGGAACTGTGTCACTAGTTATTTATTAAGTATTTTTTAATTATCTGAATATAGCACTCATTAAAACTCCCATAGCTACAGAAGCAGTTGCACATATGAAATCTATCTTTGCTAGGCTTGGCCTACTTACAACATTGGAGTCTGACTATCAGACTCAGTATACCAATAAGGAATTTGCCTGGTTCCCCATTATCATTTCTCATCTGGATTACTGCTGTTCATTTTTAATGATCATGCTGCTTGAAATATGAACTGCCTGCAACACATTCAAAATGTAGCTACCAGAATTCTGACATGAACAAAACTCCATGAGCATATTTCCTTTTACCTGGCTAATTGGATAGATAGATAGATAGATAGATAGATAGATAGATAGATAGATAGATAGATAGATAGATAGATAGATAGATAGATAGATAGATAGATAGATAGATAGATAGATAGATAGATAGATAGATAGATAGATAGATAGATAGATACTACTTTATTGATCCTCAGGGGAAAGTCAAATGCTCAAGCAATCATGGGCATAGTGCAAAACAGTAAAAACAAAATGCAAACCAGAACATGAGTGTAAGACTAACAGTACAACTGTATACAAAATATAATTAAACAATAACAGAAAAACATTGTCCCTATACAAATCTTTCTGTTATAACTACCTAGGATAAAGATAGGAATGATGAGAAGAAGCAACATATAGTCTGATGACCGTAGACTAAAAAAGCCCCTGCAGCATCTGTTAACACACCATGATGGAATAAGGCAGTGACTTTAGGATAACATATCACAGAAGATGAAGAAGATGAATGGAGAAGATGAATAGTATTAGCTATGATGGCCTCTAATTTTAGCCAATGTCATTTCTGTATACAGCTAGCTTTGCTGATCAGTTTCTTTGGCCATTTGGCATCCCCTAAGCTGGTATTACTACCCCAGCAGGCCATAGTGCAGAACATTACACTGGCCACATTTCTTCTGGTGAATTCATTTGCAGGCTTCAAATTTATTTTCAATAATGTTTAAAATTTGTTTTCTAAGTTATAAAGTTGATAGCTTCAACACTCTAGATTACATGTAATTGGCGAATATAAATGAGCCTAGTATTTGACCCTGAATTGGATTAAAAGTGTTATCATGTGAAAGTATGAGTGAAGGTGCCCTGTGATGGACTGGTGTCTCTTTCAAGAACAATTGGTACATGGTACCAAATTTCAAAAAACAGCTTCAGAAACTGAACAGCTAGGTATAAAGGTGTGTTTAAATAAGAGAGATGAAAGGACATATAAACAGATAATTTACTATTGAGATTCATGTGGGTCTCTGTAATTATGCTTGCTTGTAGTAAAAGAAAAATGAACAATCAAGGTCTGATTATAAAGCTGTAACATGGTGGACAATCCTAAATTCTAAGCTTTACATGAGATCTCCTTATTCTGGCTGCCACTTACAGCTTGCCATAAATTCAAAATCCAAGTGCTTGCTTCCTTAGCCTTTAGATTCTGTCTGCTGTATATGCAGAGCACCATCACAACATCTGCCTGCCTGATAACTATAGGTGGTCTACGATGGCCACAAAATGATAATGACCATCTACCTCACGCTGTTTCCCAGGTCTAATTGTGTAGTGATAGTCAACCAGTACTGCAGCACACTAAGGGCTGTTATTTCAAGTGTTGCAGTTGTTAGTGCTGCTGTCTATTACTCCCAGAATTCTGTGTCCATATCCTGGCCTGGTCACTACCTGTGTGGAATCGATTTCACATATTTCTCTTTATATTTCCTTTGGGATTAATAAAGTTTCCTGATTCTGATTCTGATATGCATAGATTTACTTCACACATCTCTAAGAAGGGAATAATTGGTGACACTAATTTGACCCCATGCGAGTGAAGGTAAGTGAGTTCATGAGTGTGCCCGATCTGGTTTGACCCATCCTGGGATTGGCACTGTGTCCTCATAACCTTCAACTGAGTTATGTGAGGTTTCATTATGGACTGAATGGCAATTTCACTAAGGACTGAAGGGTCATCCCTTTAGACATTATTTAACCTTTTAGGTCAAACATACTGATGCCTCTGTGATTATCTAATTCTGTGCCCTCACATTCTGAATGTCAATTCTTTTCATTTACTTGAGATTTCTTTATCCACTTTAAGTTGTGGTACTTAAAGCATGGCACTTAATAGCTCAGTGCTGGTGTGCTTCCCTCACATTGTATGTCACTTTGGATAAACATATCTGTAACATAAATATACTTCAAGATAAATTTAATTGAGTGGACAAGCAGGACATTTTTAAGAAGTAAAGGCAGATCAGTTTGGGTTGATGTGTGATGCATAAACTGGGGGCCTGAACTAACACTGCACTGGGTGCAATGAAAGTGGGATATGCTGATCAGATGAGGAAAGCTGGCATGGCACAATACAAGTTGTCAATTGAGCAATTGGACTTCGGCCAGAAAAAGCTTAATGTGGGGTGTATTTGGATTGTCTGGAAGTGAACTAGTACTGGACCTGGTGAGTGACGAGAGTAGGGATGATAAGCAGGAGAAAGTGACCACAAAGATCTGGTGTTGCAAATTTAATGAGTAGAAACTGTATGATAATGGTACACTAGTATAAAAAAAAATGGAGTGCCACACAGGTGGTGAATGACATGACTGCATACACATTCCTCCGCAGACCCCCACCCGGCAGGCACTGCATTTCTGTGCCTATGAAGGAGGACTTTATCTGGCAGCCGCAGCCGTGGCTTTGTCCTACCACACGTGGGAGGCGCCCTATATTCTAAATATAGAGAATTATTGTAGGAAGTGAGACAGAAAATGATGTGCAGCTCCCTTAATGATAAATGTTCCAAAATGGCACATTTAATCAAACTGGACAGACAGAACTGGGAGTCATGTTCTGCTTGATAAGAGCCTTGACATCAGGAAGCAATTGGTGATAAAGGCAAGAGAATGAAATGAATACACAGAGCCATGGTCGTCATTGTGATTGTAAGAACTGAGGCCCAGTTTTTACGAGAGACCCTAGGGAATCACAGCAGAATGGCTGTGATGGTCTTAAAAGTGGAGGAAGTCCAGAAAGAACCTGAGAAAAATAGTCACTATAGCAAAGTGTGCCTCAAACGGTCCAGAGTCAAGGCCACGAAAGTAATAGATGACCTTCAGAGCCTCAGGCAGTCAAATGCTAGGTTCAAAAACACTTGCAGAGGGCAAGAAAAAGATCTTCTCAGAACAGGGCATGTGGAAAAGGTTGGGTTTATCTTCAGGAAGTGTGTGTGCAATGTGGGCACCTCCTGAGAGTAGTAGGTGAGGATGTATTTATTGTTCTGGTTGTATTGTATTCATCCTCATATTTTCTAGTATATCCATTACTAAGCGATACATCCATGTTATTATCTAATGCAAGGCCACTTAGGATCCAACATGGAGGAAGTGGGATGGAGCCCATTCGGAGTCACCAAGTACTCTGCACACAGTTGAAATGTGGAAAGAAGTAACTCACACAGGCACACAGGGAACATGAAAGCTCCACACAGTCTAGCATTCAAATCTGACTTCCTTGAGCTGTGAGTCAGAAGTGTAGTCAGTTGCACCACTCATGAATGTATCATTATGAGGACATAATATTCTCAGACCTGCTTAATCCAATTTAGGGTTGTGGAAAACATTGGGTACAACCCTGGAGGTGCTGCCAGTATATCACAGGATTCACTCAAGCACACACCAACATGGAGCCAAGTTAGTATCATCAGTCGATACATTTGTTTTGGATATGGGAGGAAAACTGAAGTGCCCGAAACAGACACAAAAAGACTATACAAACTCAATGCAGACAAAGGCTGGACACTACATTGGAATCCAGGGTGCTAGATCTGTGCTGCAGCAACACTAAGTGCTATGCCACCATTTTACTTGGACATTAACCAATCATGGGGACACAAACGTAACATGTAACACAGAATAATTTTTTTACACAAATCAAATAAACGTTCATCAGAAGCTACATGTAATTACATCAAATATAGTAAAGTATGGAGGGCACTTGGAAGAGCTTGAGTGAGCTAAAGGAATCGCCACAAGGTAGATGTCAAAGCTTCAAAACCCACATGACCCAGCCATCTTTAGGCAGTGAGCACATCAAGCTTGTTGGGGATGAACTATAATGTTGGCAAGGTGGCTTAATAGCTAGGGTGTTGGACTTTAAATCACAAGGTTGTCATTTCACTGCCTTCTTTAGAATACCTTCCCATACCCCTGAGCAAATCACTTAAGCTTCCTGGACTACAATTGCAATCACAAGGAGTTAGTGCCATTCTCTTCTAACGGATGCCCTGTTTTCATCTATGCATCTGTTTTCCAAACTGTGTATCCAGTTCAGACTGGTGGGAAACCATTACATATCCTAACACCACTGAGCACTAATGATTAACAGAAATCACTTTATACTGCATATCCAAAAAGACTATAAACCACATAGCTGTCTGGTTAAAGTCCACATCCAGTGAACTAATGGATGTAAGTATGCAATTATTTTGCAGATTAGGAATGATGTTCACTCTAAAAAGTTGCTATAAAAATAGACAGTTTAATTACAAAGTGTTAAGTATCTTCTTACTCATATTAACAAAATCTTAAAGTGTTTCTCAGGTATTAAACCACCTGAAGCCGAAAAATGTTAAGTGCCTTGTTTAGAATGACACAGTGGATCTGTGGTGAGGATTGAATTGGCAGCCGTGTGATTCACAGTCCAGCAGTGAAACCACTATGCCAAACTGCTGGCCTTGGCTCCATCACCTCAACCCCAGCCATCCATTCAAGTAACGATGCTTTATTCTGCAAGTGTGTGGCTGCCATTGTTGCTCTTTTCTTTTGGTACAGAGGTATCACTTCCATCCTCTTGATATAGATTTGTCACTCCTTGGAGGCTCTGTGACAGATGTTTATTCTGTTTCATTGGTGTTGTGGATCATTTTCTTGTGATATGATGTAATTAAGTTTGCCCCTAATTTGACCAAGGGCTAAAATCTGAAACTAATTTGTACTAAAAGAAAACAGTGGATATATTATTATTTATAAAGGTACATGGAGCTTTTATGTTCAGCATTACATTTTTTGATGCCTATAACTTTCTGTCTTATCTTTACTATGCAGGACTTTAGTACTAGGGTGTTGTATCGTGTTAGCCATTATGGATGTACTGAGACAAGAGGCCTGAATTTCCTCGAAAGCTTGCATATTGTAATCTTTCTAGTTAGCCAATTAAAAGGTTAAAAGATATCATTTAGCACTGATACCCCTCTAAAGTCGAAGCCTTCAATAACTGTTTCTTACAAGAATCACAAAGGATTTTGCAGCAAAGAACACAGAAATAAAAAGCTTATGAATAGAGGGAAATGCATTTACAGTTGTGCTGTTTTATGCTATGTATTCCCCTAAGGTGTTGTGGATGTTGTTGCTTGACAGGCCAGAGAACAGAAGACTGCTGTGTACACTGGTGGAAGTGACGTTATTGCTCAGCTGATTCTCACTGCTTATTAATTCAGCCACTGTTGCTGATGTAATATGGTTAGTCTAAAAGCCAGAGTGGTGTTTCATCGAACACATTTGTATGGCCTGTAAGATATTGTTACATTAGTATGTTAAAAGAAATGTATGCATTACATGAAACACTGTGATTTGAAACACTGTTATGAATCACTACCTGAAGGTAAGGTACAGAGAGACAGTATGTTTTTTATTAATAGGAAGATCATGTGGGGCCAAAGCTGGGCTCAGGTTAGGTGCCCCCAATTATTTAATCCGCCTCTGCATATTTTGTGACTATTGTCTCATAACTAGGGATACTGATTTGGCTTTTTTTAAGAAAGGCCTGGAGTGTGCCTTTGAAGTGCTTCATTTGGCCACTCCATGTACTTTGATCTGTGTTCAGGAGTGAGGAGAGAGATTGTCTGAGGAGCCAATTCAATTCAGTTCATTTTATTTTTGTATAACGCTCTTGACTGAGTGCAGGCACAGAGTGCTGTAACAAGTTCACAGGTAAACACAATTACAAAATTTACAAAATACTAACTAATAATGAATACCCATAAAGACACAAATTTGTTTAAACAGACAGGAAAACAAAGCAGTTTGAAACTGATTTACATAAACCTAACAATATCTGTCCATTACTAAAGTTGTTAAACTAGGGATAGTTGACAACAGAGGCGAGGAAAACAAAAACTCCAGACAGCAGAATCCCTGGACAAAATGAACCTCTGGATGGGGCCATGGCCCATTATAACAGACAAAGTCAAAGATAGTATCATTCGCACAGTCACAGACTTTGACACCTAGGCCAGATGGCCGCATATCCCGTCCTGGGCACTCTATAGTAGACTCTATGCTGGGTTGTCTATACCAACAACATAACCTTTCCATCAATTGATTCCAATGTTCTCCATATCAAAGATGCCATCTCATGGGCATTAAAATACAGTAAACTCTTTGCTCTGAGGAAAAGCACCCCTTACAGGGTTGTCAGTGTGCTGCTGCCAAGGTTGTCAGTGCATTTTGCACATTTCAAATGTGAATGAAATACTGCACAGTGAGTTTTTAAGTCAAAATATGTCAAAAAGTCTTTTGAAAAGCTCTGATGATTGAGCAATGGCCTCTCTCCAAAAATCTATGTCAATGCAGTGCAGCACCTCTGGCCCTGAAGACTCTAAAGAGCAGCTCACTTTATGTCATACTGCCCATTTTTTACAGCTCTAAGGAATTTTCCCAAAATAAACACTCCTAAATATTAAATTGTAAAGATGTTCAAGTCTAAATGTCAGTAGGTAGTACAAGACTTGCAGGTCTCAAGAGAGCAATTCTGCGTCGCTAATGCAATTTAAGCTGATCATCTTTAATGGGACAAACAATTGAAACTGTCATCCCTCACATAAACTTGTTTACTGCTTCTTTTTCATTTTGATGGCTCTCCTGTTAAGTGTTATAAATATTAAGTCTAGCATTGTCCCTGGTACATAAAGAAAAGCCACTCTAACACTCCTATGGCTAGCCTTAGTAAGGTCAGAAACTGAACTTTTCATTTGTAATGTTCATCTTCAGGATGAGTAGATCTCTAAAGACTAACTTTCTGGACAATGGAGGATGCACCCACTTTCCCTCACTCAGTCCTAACCCTTTGGTTCACAATGACAAGAGACTCTGGTTCACAATGACAAGAGACTCAGTGAAGACGCAGATATAACAGGACTGCAGCTCAGCCAGTGGAGGGGGCACAGTCTCTCTAGTTAAATAATTTAACACAAAGATGCTGAGGAAGGCAACCCAATAATGAAACAGTAAATCACGACAACAACCCAGAATGTTATGGTGGCGGCTTTCCAGCTGAATTTCAAATCAATTTCCCATAAATGGGAGGTTTTAACCGGACACTTCACCTCATTCAAAGGTCCCTCAACAGGACAGGCTGCCATGCACGCTCACTATGCAAATTCCCCACTCTCGATTTCTGGCTCCCAAGTCCTGGAACACAATGACTCACACTGGCAGGAAGCAGCTCCCATTCCTTCCTTTACATCTGAGCTCTTTCATCTCTTTACCCCTTCACGCTGCCACTGAGTTAAGGACAACTTCTCAGAATGCCACCATTAGGTACTGCCAATAGTTGCATACCTCATCCCATGGCATGTAAGGGCAGCCTTTTTTCTAAAACGTGATTTCAAAAATGCACTCATGTTGTAGCACTATAAATGGTGAGCGACCTGGGCTGCAGTTGTTGATTGATGCCAGTATGTCTAAAATGTCTGTCCCTAATTGAGCAAGAAGGGCAAACCATATCTCACACATACTAGCAAGAACACAGAACAGCAAAGAGGCCTGGAATGGACAACGTGGACTAGGATTTAAGGATCTAGATAAGAAACACATGGTTTGCAGGTTCAAATCTCACTAGTGAATCACAGCATTTAGGTTCCAGTATCATAATGTTCAATAAAAAGCATTAAGGAGTGCCTAGCTCACAAGAGTTTGCTCGAGAAAAGAGCATCACCAATGTAACAAAGGGAAAAGGATGGTCCCTCATTAATTTGTCAAAAAAGAGAAATATGCACACATTGGGGGCAACACTGAATGCTAGTCTGGGACAGAAGTAAAACTCATAGGGAAATTGCTACAAAAGATAAGACAGTAAAATCTGAGAAGATGTCTGAACAATGCTCCTAGAATGCTGAATAGCAGACAACCCACTAAATACGAGGTGTGCCTGACCTTCTGTTAAGATGGAGTGAAGGTGGCTATAGACAGCTGGTAATGGAGTATAAGATCAACTTTTTAACAGGTGACTGCATTAAATGAGGCCTAGGAGGATTGTCAGAGGCCCAGTCATTATCTCTTTCCCCTTTAATTAGGAGTATATCAGCTTTAAATAGAAGAAGTGTTAACTTTTTAATGCAAACAACTATATAGATGCATTTATACTGGAAATTCTAGAAAAAGCTCTTTGTCTGCTTTCCATGTACAGTAGTTATCAAAAATGGCATCCTGACCCTGAAAGTCTCCTGAGATTGGTTTTAAAGCACTGAGTCAAGAGATGTTCTGAATCTCAGGATTGCAAAACTCAAGACTAAGGCTTACCTCCAGGAGTAGACCCTAAATGCTCCAATGAGGTCTATAATGAAAAGCAGATTAACTCCTGACTCAAGATGCTTTAATCATAAAAAAAAAAAAAAAAAACTGAGAACAACCAAAGAAAACAAAAAAACCTCTGACACACAATATACAAACAATGTTCCTTAAAATATTAAAAGATTTATTTTCAAAAATATTATAAAAAGAACATATCAAAGAGGCACAAAGGAGCGGCTAAAAGTAAATTCTCCAATACAAAGTCAGTCCACAATTCAGAAATCAAAAATCAAAAACAGACGCAAAAACGTCAAACACCAGAAAATTAAAAAAAATTCTTACAAATAAATTAGAAACACAGCCTAACATGAGGTCTGAGGGTGGTCCCTCGGCTACTGCATCAGGGGGTTTACCTCCAGAGGTTCAATATAAAGGGGAAACAAGGCATACCACAAAAATAAATTAATAACATCAGCCATCCATTTTCTAGCCCAATTATCCCGGACAGGGTCACAGGGATTATTAACATAATGTTGTGAATTTGGAGTTGCAAATCTCTTAAGTCCCAAAAAGCACTTCAAGTAATGCCCACTAGAGGGGTAAAACTGGTAAGAACCCAGCTACTAATAGGGCAATACAGAATCTTTATTAATAAAATATTTGCTGTCCAAAATCCTTCTGTAGCAAGAATAAAGGTCAGTGGAGCACAAAGGCAAAGGAAGGCTGCCCAAACAATAAGCCAATCCAAAGCACACACTGTCCCAAAACAAAATTCAGAAAATAGTTGAAAAAACAGAACAGAAGGTTGAGAAATCCAAAATTAAAAAGGTACAAAGCACAGAGAAACACAAGAACTCACCAGCTCCAGAGCGCATTCACAATAACCGCCAGGAATTGTGGAAGACCCTCCGGATTTATAGGGTGGTGATTAGCAGGTGGCCTCACTCCTTGAGGTAACACCCACAAAATGCATGGACAATAATCGAGGCATTGAAACACAAGCAATGGCAAAAACACACAAATATAATTACAACAGAATCAAAAATGAACAAAGACAACATAAAACAAGAACTTGAACCCTGGATGAGATGTAACAAATAATACAGAAGTAAAAAAACAAACAAATCAATATTCAATAAATAAGATATATAAAGAAATAAAACTATAATCAATAGAAATATAGTATTTGCAAAATACTGTTTAGAAAACTACAAAAAACATCAAAATAAAAATTAAACACACCTGGGTCAGGACTGAGACCCTGGCTGAAATAAGAGTTAGCAGAAGAGCTGGAGATACTGTAAGATTCAATAGCTGGAGGAATGAAAGGCCACGCTGGTGAAACAGGTCCAGGAAGGGAGAAGAGGACTTGGGGCAGGACCTGAGAGGCTGGCAGGTAAACCCAACAGTAAGACAAGTTTAGGAAAGCCCAGAAGGGAAACTAGATTTCTTACTTTGTCATTCTTTTCTACATGATGTTCCTCTTTAATGTCCCATTTTTGGTATTTATGGCACTCATTATTCTGGGTATATGGAGACAGCACAATCTCTGTTAGGTGCAGTGGGGGATTGGTGGCTTGTCCATAGAAGATGCATAAAATATTACAACACTGATGATAACACATGTGTTAGTCAAGGGCAAAGATTGAATTCTTAAATTACATCAAACCTTACCTATCATTTCATAGGAAAGAGGCAGATCAAATGGGAGTTTAATTCTCCATTGGCCACAGTAGCACTATATGGAAGCTGATTGGGAATGCTTGTTATACGGATACAGAACGCTGGTATGTCTAATAAGCATGCTTTGAAAATATAAAAAATAAATAAATAAATACATTTAAAGAAACATTTTAAATATGGAGCTGAGTTAACCTGACAGACAAGAAAAGCCAGCAGTGTAAACTTAGTAATTATGAGCTTGTTGCTTTTACTTTATGATTCTACTAATTAGATATGCATATCGTTAGACATGCAATGTGACCTAGTGATTAAGGTACGGGACTATTAGGTACAAAGATTTGTATTAAGCCACTACAATTGACTCTAATGCTCACTGCATATTCCTGAGCAAGTCTCTTTGATTGTTCTGTGCTCCAACTAGTTTATATATACAGTATGTGGGGTATAAAATTATACTATAGAACTATACTTGTACCTGTATGTGGAATAGTGTTTCTAACAGAAAAGTATTATATAAAATTAAGTTTGTTAACATGTGTATGTAAGCTATTATACTGTAGTCTTGTATTTATAATACAATTTGGGATATTTACTATAGAAAGGTGCTATAAAGACTAATTTTGTGTTTAATCTGTTTAGGTGATCTATTACATTATAGTTTTGTACTTGTAATGCATAGTATGATGATTTTTACTGTATAGGGGTGCTGTAAGTATTATGAGCTTGGACCCTATCCATTGTTGGCATCTATCTTTTGCCCACAGCTGCTGGGATAGGTTTCAGCTCCCCAAAAATGTTTGGAAAATTCTCAAAATAATGAATTTTGGCAACAATTTTCAAAATAAAATATTTGACATTATGAAGGCAGGGTGGTGCAGTGATTAGTGTTTTACATTATGAATCCAGTGTCATGGAATCAAATCCCACACCTGGTCTTTATCTGCATGGTGTCTGCATGTTCTCCCCATGTCTACATGGCTTTTCCTCACACATAACAAAAGACATGCAGGTTACAATAATTAGAAACTCTAAACAGGTGCCAGTGAGAGTGTGGATGTCTGCATGAGTGGGCCTTACTATGGACTGGCATCATGTCCAGGGTTCTTTCCTGCCTTGTGTCCAGTGCTGCTACAAGGCTCCAGGCCCCTGTGAAATTACTTTGAATTAAGCAGTTTTGAAAATGTTATGTTATGTTATGTTATGTTAGGTTAGGTTATGCTATTTTTTTTATTTAGGCTCTTCTTTGGCAATAAAATTTCTATAAACATAATAATTAATGACAGCTATAGAAGAATTAGACAACAGTTCGTCCTAACCTATAGTATTTCATTCAAACCTGCTTTTTGCTTTCTTTGTTTTTTTCCATGTGGAATAGAGCACACAACACCACTATATTGTCCTCAGATGCCACGGTTTAAAGATTGGCAAGTCACAGATTGATTGTGACATGACCAGTTGATTGACTGTTGCACACTGTGAAGGCCCTGACGTTGTGAGCCTAACCACTCTTCCTACATGCTACTGCCAAGACTAATCAATTGTTACACAATTAAGGGTTCTCAGCATATTCAAGGAGGTAAAATAATTTAAAGAACTAAATCTGAATGCATCTCCTTAAATTTAATTCTTCAAATGGTACAAATTTTTACTTCTTTCACTATTTCTTTGGTAATCATTTTTTTTCACTTCCAGGAACATTAAAAAGAAATCTGCAAACTGCAAATGAATTTAAGACAAGCAAAAAGGACAATAAATGACAATACGTGTGGTACTGTACCTGCTCTAAATGTAACAAGAACACTTACTCTTTATGCAGCTCTGGGTGTAGAACAACTCTTGTATGGGCTAATCACCCATGATCTAGTGATGGCAACAACCTTTGTGTAATAACTACAGCGTGATTTAATGGCCCTTACCTTCTGTACTAGAAGGGCAATAAGCATAAAGATATGAATTCAAATCCAAGACTAAAATGACATGCTATTGACCACTATAAGAATGAATAGGTCTGTTCTGTTCATCGCTGTGAATCATTTACACTTGGTCAACTTATCACCTGCTGTATTTACTCATATTTATTAAATCAGAACTTAAGGAACAGTCACAGTAAGCCAGTTCAGTATATTGCACTGCACTTGTCAGAGATGACTCTCTGAATAATAAAGTTAAGGGATATGAGATTCCCATACATACAGCTTGACTACTTTCTCCCTGTTAGTCACTGAACTGAAACACCTCACCTCTTATGGTCTACAAAGACAACTGTGAAGCAAAGAGGAAGCTGCTAGTTTAAAATCCAGATACTTTGTGTCAGACCAATGATGCTTCACCTTTTTGTGTCTTTCATTGGAGTCCATTGATAAGTGAAAAAAATTAAGTTGAACAAATACAAAAATGAGGAACATAAATTTCACTGAAAGTAAGCATCGTCAAGGTCAATGTGCCTGAATGGCAGATTCAGTTAGTCATGGGTGTAACAGATTCTATAATTGAGATGATTAAGAAATTTATATCCAGTCACGGATTTCACGGTGAAGATATGACTAGCACAGATAACAGATTAGACAATCTGGGTTCAAATTGTGTGTTCAGTTGTCCATATGTAGTTTGCACAGTCTTCTTATGCCTGTTTTGGTTTTCCTCCTACATCCCAAAGACATGCATGTTAGGTTACTGTGGGTGAGTGGGCCACATGACATACAGCCACCCTTGTCCAGGCTTGGTTCCTTCCTTTCATCTTATGGTGCCATTCTTGATGATGTTATGGATATTTTATCATATTCTATCATACATAAGGTCAGATATAAAAAAAAATCTGGGGAAAGCCAGATACTGATTATGTTGGCTGCCGTGAGACTTTGAGATAGGGCTGATTGCTCAGACAATGTTGGCAGAAGCTACAGTGACAAACACGTTTCAACTTGTTGACGTTTCACAAAGAGCAGGTGATTTTGGCATTGACATCTAAGGGATAAACATTTGCTAAGGACAGTTGAGGGAAAATGTGCAAAAGTCTTGCTTAAATTGTCCACACATTGATTAAAATAATTTTAAAAAATGAGAAACGTTTAATGGCAAACATCAAACTTAGATGACAGAAGGAACTTTCATCACCAACAGTACATCAAGAACTTCAGGGAAAGAGAGATTGGTGCATAAACTACCCCCCCCCAATACTTTTAAAATTCACATTTACAGGAAAGTGAAACAAAGAATAGTGACACTGTCATCTAGGTCATCCTTTTCCTTGTTCTCAACAAGCACATGAGGACATGTGTGATGCACATCAGAAGAAAAATATTCTATAAGCTGTGGCAAACAGCTGGGGGCGGTACCCAGCCAGGATGCCTGGAAAGACCGGAAGAGGAACTACGCTTCCTCCGGGCCATGAGGGGGCAGCCACTCTGGTTGTTATGGGGATCACGGGAACAGAGCATGGAAGCTCAACCCTATAGGGGCCCATGGTCACTGCCAGGAGGCGCTCAGATGCCTGAAAAGCCCTGGACGTCAGCACTTCTGCCACACCCGGAGGTGCTGGCGGAAGGATTACCAGGGACACCCGGAGTGCTTCCAGGTGCTCAGCCAGCACTTCCGCCACACCAGGAAGTGCCAGCGGAAGTTCATCAAGGGGCACCTGGAGCATATCCGGGGCAGCATAAGAGGGGCCACCTCCCTCCATTCATCAGCTGGAGTCGGGTAGAAGAGAACAGAGCTCGGAGGAGAGGAGTGGAGGCGGTAAAGAGAGGCATTGTGAGAGGCCTGGACTTAAGGGTGCTTGGTGCAGGGGCACTGGGTTGTGCGTGATATTGTAAATAGTTGGAGTTATGTATAATAAACGTGTGTGTGGTTTGAAACCATCGGTGTCTGCCTGTCCGGGCAGCTCTCAACAAAGTTCAAGTGGTAATTTCCCACAGTGAAAGGCTCTGGTGGCCCTTTAATGGGTTGCAATCCGTTTACCTGACGTTTAATTCCAGTGACTCATATACAAGCAAATTTAACTGTCAATAAATTAAAAACAATTCCAAAGGACCACATACTGTCCATCTTCTGGTGTGGCATCTTCCAGGATGCCAATTCCCCTCCACTATGGCATCAATAAATGTTTCATGAGCATCACAATGATGTAATCATAAACGTTGGCTACATTATTCCCCAGATCTCAACCCCGCTGAGCACTAATGAGAGATACAAAGCAGCTTCTTAGTATGTTGCTTCCCTAACACCATAAATAAAATACCAAATGGGATCTCTCAGACATATTATACTTCTAGACACTTTTACACTGTGCGCCAAGGTACACTGAAACTCTTCTACACTCGTAAAAATATAGGTGCCACAGTGCTTCTTCAGAGCAATGCCATAGGGGACCCATCTTTGGTTTCCAAGGGACCCATCCACATGAAGGTTACAGAAAGAAGCTTTTATTTATTTAGATCTGTAACAGGCTCCATACAGTAAATAATCATGAACAGATGGTAACAGATATGTGAATATCAATGGCTAATGATTTTAAAAGGACTCTTGCTGCATACTATAAAAGTCCAGGTTTGCTTACCTGTTAGTGTCCTGCCAGGTAGCCTACAGAACATTAAAGATATCATTTTTTTCTACACATTAGGACTTTTTTTTAAAGCACCAAGTCCTACTGTATATGTGGAGAACCCTTCCCAGAATGAAATGATGCTTAGCCAACCAATAGTTCTATGCAGAACCACACAATCCAGTAAAGAACCATAAAGTGCCATTAAAGAACCAGTATATGCGGACAACAATTTTGGATGATCCGCTGTGGCAACCTCTAACTGGAGCAGACGAAAGAAGAGGAACATTTTTAAGAGTGTAGTAGCTCATGCTAACACAGAAACCTATTAAGAAAACTTACAAAGGTACTTAGTTTACTGTTTTGGTTACCTGTGAGTCCCATGTGGGTAAAGGGTATAAAATTGAGGGGATTCTCGTTTGTCAGTTTATCAGCACCAGAACTGACTTGGGATAATCTCAATTTTATATGTTATGATAACAAGGATGGAGGCTACACCACATTACTCAATATTATTTTAGTCAATATTATTTTGGTTTAGCCGCAGTTTTGACTCTAAACCTACTTTTTCTCTCTTTTCTGAATGTTTTCCCTTCACGGTTCTTATGTTTGTTAATTATTATCTCCAGTTCTAAGAAGCTGTCCTAAAGAGGCGGGGCCTCGGATTATCACTAATTCATCAGGTGTGTTGTCAATTATGGCAGCTACATGAGGACTTATAAAAATGACACTCAGAACTTACCTTTGTAGCAACCTTCCTCCTAAGCCTTGTTCTCTTATTTTTCTGATTTTCTCCTCTAGTTTTCAGTTTTGGCAGTTCCTTGTAATTTGTTCTATAAGATTTGTTTGCATATTGCTATATTTAGGTTCTAGTTCATTGTACTGTTTAGTATTGTTTGGTATTATAGCTTGTAGTTGTATTTTGGTGTTTTTATGTATTTCTGTTTTGTCTATTTGTAGTAATTGGTATTTCTTTGGTTTAATGTTGAAGTATTAATATTTCCTTAGTATTTTGCTTTTAACTTTTCTCCAAATAAAGATTTATCAATGAATTAAATCATTATCTTTTAGTTGTCAATTGGGAAATTATTTGTGGGGATGGTCTTTTTATGGCTACAGGTTTTCATAGTCTAGGTGGATTGTTTCAGAGAAAATCATGACAAGTCTAGGTTTTATATTGCACATCAATGGTATTTTAACTTTGCAGCTGGCTCAACAGCCATACCACATGCGCTTTAGAAGAGGTCATGTACCTGAAGCTAAGTGTGTTTGGGCCCGGGTACTACTTTGATGGGAGACCATCTAGGAAAAGCTTGGGTTGCTGCTGGAAGAGGTGTTGGTAAGGCCAGTAGGAGGTGCTTATTCTGTGGTCTGAACATGGATCCCAATGCACTAGTGCAGTGATGGGGACACTGTGCTGTAAAAATGGCAATGTCATTTGGATGAGATGTAAAACTGAGGCCCTATTCTCTGTGGTCATAAAAGATCCCTGGGCATCCTTCGTAAAGAGCAAATTGTATCCTGATGTCCAGGCTAAATTGTCCACCTCAGCCTAGTCATTCTGGCCCACTAATCATCCCCTGTCTTTAATTTGCTATTTCTCTCACCACTTCACTACCTAACAGCTAATGTGTGGTGAGCGTAGTGGTGCAAAGATGGCAGCCGTTGCATCATCCAGGTGGATGCTACACATTAGTGGTGGTTGAAGTGGCTCCCCACACAGTATGAAAAAGCATTTTGAGTAGTAAGAAAAGTGCTATATAAATGTAAAGAGCTGCCAAAAAATTCCAGAAATATATCAGCATAAACATGAGATATTACATATGAAGTATAAAAGAGAAATAAAAGAAGTCCAAGATCATAGTCCATGCGTTAAGGGAAGGGCACTTCCACAGAAGTCTATTCAACTCATTTCACAGAAAAAAAAACCAAAACTATATTGTCACCATTTTAAAAGGCTGAGGCAGGGAGGGGTCTAAAAGAAAAGGAAAGACTGCTATTTGTACTATTTGTACATTCAATGTCATAAAAGAAAAGATACCACAAGGAGTCACTGAGGGAAAGTCACTCAGTTGAAACAACAAACCAGTTTCTGTTTTTTTTTTTAAAGCTTCTTTTCAGACTGAACAATATGCCTTTTCCTGGTAGCCAAGTGCACACATGAAGTATAAGGGGGACTCACTATTTCCAGTGCCTTCCCCAACTATTCAGGCTTTGTGTTCAGGAAACACTAGCTTTCAGCAAACAGGCTTTGGTCCTCTGCACCACCTCTTTTCCACAGGTATACCTGGCTTAGCCAAAGGAACATGCCAACTAGCCCTGTGAAATCATCAAAATTTGTATGCCACAAGACTACAACCGATACACACATAGATTCCTCCTGAGATGCTACCAAAGTAAGAGGTGAATGACACACACGCTGCTTTGTGATAGTGAGCTGGTGAAAATGGTGAAAAGCAGACCTTATGGCATGTGACCTTCCACCAGGTGGCCCTACATTGTCACTATGGCAGCAGTGAACCCATTCTAGAATCTCTAGCATTCCATCTCTATTTCTGAAAACCCACCAAAGTTTAATCAGAGAAAAACATTCAGGCAACCTGACCACCAGCTATGTTCAGTAAGAATAAAAGCCTTGCCCTGACACCTCACTAATCAGAACCCATCCCTTATTCTTCATTAGTTGAATTCCTCTTGCGGGCAAAATGCCACTGCCAGGGTTGTTGTGTAAAACTGAGAAAATGAAAACAGACCAGCAATGAGAAGAATCCACCTGAGGGAAGTATTAGCCCTCCCCCCCACCTATACAACTAAAGGATTACTAGCAACCATTGTTCTGTGTAATAAGACTAGACGGTTACAAACCACACTTGCTGCATCACTTCTCCTTCCAGGTTTTATTATTGTTCCAAGGATATATTCTAGCATCCCCGCTGTAAGAAGCAACGGAATCAATATGCCATTAATCAGAGTGTCATGGCCTGCCACCATAATCACTTGAACAAGCTGGTGCAGTGAGCAGAGTTGAAGGACTTACAACAAAACAGAGTTGCTCTGGATTAATGTCCATGTTAGTTTCAAGAAATTTAAACCAATGAGATGCCATGTTACCTAACACAAAAAATGGGAGCATGCATACAATCATCCATTTTCTAAAATGTTTAACCCACACAGAGAGTCAGCGAGAGCTATATTTCTCAACCACTGGGTTGGGTTATGAGTTGCTATTGTCTATAATGGTAGTGGCTTCAATAGTGAACCCCTCCAATTTATGATCACACACAATTCACAAAGCGAGACAACCTGATCATTCACCCTCTAAAGATCACTCTTGATTCTTGGGAAGAACACTCTCCCTGCCCCCCTGACAATCATGCAGGGATTTCGAAGACACTTACATGGGAAAAAGCGGGTTGTGACACCAGAAAGGTTGAGAAACACTGAGCTAGAGCGCAGACACAAAGCAGACACCATCCCTGGAAAGGGTGCCAGGTCCTTGTAGGGCACTTTTGAGTGAACATCCTCACTCATTAACACCAAGCCAATTTAGAGTGACAGATTAACCTAAAGCACACATCTTTGGAGTGTAGCACAAAGCTCAAGCAGTATGGGAACTGGGAGAAAGTACAAATTTACAACAAAGAATGACTGGGATGGGATTTGCAACCAGAACCCTGAAGCTCTAAAAGCGGGATGCTCCATCTATTAAAGCCTCTAGAGAAAAACAATCATTTCTGGGGAGTCTTCTAGTACTTTGAACTGAGATGAACTGTGAAGAGGCTGAGTCTTTGAAAAACATCCCTGAGCCACCAGTGTAACCTGAACTGGAGAAAAGATCAACGCCTTGTGACAAGCCCTGGATTCATTTCTAGGGTGATTTCCATTTTCTCCAAGGACATCAGGTTATATCCCATATGTATGTTAGTTCTGATGGCCTTAAAGCTTTCTAAGGCACCTCAACAGCATGGTCCCATACATTCAATTCTGGAACAAACATGTGGCCTTCAGTAGATGGGAGTTGTTGTGTCTCTCTCTCTCTCTCCACCTTCTACACATGAAAGTGGCAATGTCTATTGCCCTTCTGGGTCCCTTAGCACATACTCAGATTTCATTGTCCCTACTCCCCCACCCCCAGTACTTTCTGCATTCAAACATTAGTGTATACAGGTTCTCTTCTACTACTGGTGGGGCTCACTTTCATTTCCCTGGAGGCCATCTTTGGCACCTAGATGTGTCTGCATCATTCTGTTGGTGCCCTTGCCTCAGCTGGACAATGACTTACTTCTGTAAACATCTGTGAAGAGCACAGGCCAATTAACAGGCCTTGTGATCCCTTTCCACTACTAACATATTGTTAGACTCTTCAGAATTTCACATGAATTATTTTAGGAATTTGATTAACCCCCTAACATGTCAATCCAACCATCTGAAACCTGAACCAAGAAGAGGTTAGTCATGACCTTTCCCCTTCTCTATCTCAATTATCTCAGGGATCAATCCTGAATATTTTCAGTTCAAATTCGCGCCCTCAAGCCACACAATAATTTTTTGAGTCTCAATGGAACTGACATTCAGCATGTACTGGACTAAACTGCCCATTTGCTCAGTCAGTTGCAGAACCCTGATCACTACTCTTTCAACTGCTCCAGGTTTTTCATTTAAAGGGAAATATACAGTAAGAGGCTTGTGCCTTCTAGAAAAGCTTATCTCAACTGAAAGGAAACTTACAAAAGTGACAGCTGTGAACAGATAAAAGATTGCACACTTCCAAAGAGTGAACATTCTTTGTATTTTAAATAAATCCCAAACACTTTAAATTTGTGCAGAACTGGTAGTTCCTGCAGCTGCCCAATCACACGCACACAAGACAAGGAGAACAAAGATAAGACCCTCAAATGAGTTGTCTCACAGATGCATTAAGTGTCGTACATTTTCTGTTGATCTGTAGCTATGGGAAAGAATCCATGTTTCTGCCACACTTCACTTACCAACAAGGGAGAAGTACTTGGTCGTACACATCAACAAATACTGGACAGGTTTGCAAGTTACTGTCCATTCTGCTGATAAAGACTGACCTGCACAAAGCAAGACTACAATTCTAAGATGCTGTTAAGAGTAGACTGAAACAGGTGGCATGCATAGTACTTCCACTAATGTCACAAAATTGCTGTCTGACGTGGCTGGAAAGTTGCACCTCCTGAATGCTTCACACACCCTGCTCAGGGGAAGTGTTACATTAAGGTGCCATTCATGTAGCTCATATGACCTTTAACTTATTTAGCGTATTTTTGTCGCACTTGGAAATGAAAGAGGTATGCTTGAGTTATTTTGTCATAAAGCAGGAGATGTGAGAGGCTGGGCTATAATTGGATGCTTGAAATAGTTACAAAGAATTATATGGTGATAACCAAAGAAACTCTTTTATCTAGTATCTTAAAAAGGTTAATGGCTTATCGGGCAAAATATCAATTGTTTTTCCAGTAAGATGAAGAAGGAACAAATAACTGGAGGTTCAATTTGCAATACATGTAGTATGCAAGTCTGGAGATGGATGAACCCCTGAGTCAGATGTTATTGGGTCTCCAAATCCTTCAGTGCTTTTGCAGCAACACATAGGTCATCTGTAGTGATGTCCTGTAATAAAATGTGATGGAAGATTAATTCCTGTTTTCACTCTGTCCAGCAAAGCATTCTGCTCAGTGCTTATTAGGAAAGATACTACAGATCTGTACCATGAGGAGGTCTTGTTCATCTACAAGAACTCTAGTAGCTACCTAATTAACTTGTGAGAGATGGGAGGGCTTCTTTCAATACCAAAGCCTCACCACTCACTTTTCAGGTGCTTTCTTAACATTTTCTCTATAAAACTCTCAATCTCATTAATTTTTGATTATTAGATCTTCTCTTTTATTGATTGTGCTTTAAAAATCCATTTATTTGTTAAGAAGATTCTCATAATCCAGTTTAAGGTCGTGAG